>NW_027182846.1:1257500-1265000 GCF_041146395.1 Eulemur rufifrons
TTAAAGGTATTGTTTATGCTTAGCGCACGGGCCCTGTCTGCATTAGGCGGGCGGGGGGAGTTTAGGGGGCTGGGATTGTACCCGAGAACCCACTCTATCATACTCTGGGTATGGGCCCGTGGGTTTCATGCAGGACACAGTGGTAGAGCCTCCTTTCACGCATGGCATGGGAGGATTGCAGGCTTTCTAAACTCTAAGAAAGCAAGAAGTCTGAGAATTAGATTTAGGGTTAGGATTCTGGTTAGGGTTAAGGATGAAGTTTAGTGTTAGGGTGAGGGCTTAGGGTTAGGGCTTAGTGTTAGGGTTAAAGGTTACTCTTAGGTTTAACGGTTACACTTTGGTTTAGGGTTGAGGTTTACGGTTAGGCTTAAGATGAGGCGTTAGGGTTTGGTACAAGGTTAGGGTTAAGTGTTAGGTTTAGGGTTGAAGATTAGGATTAGGGTTAGGATTAAAGGTTAGCGTGAGAGTTAACGCTTAGGGTTAAGGTTAAGAGTTAGGGTTTAGGGTTAGGGTTAGGGTTAGGGTTAGTTTTAGGGTTAGAGTTATGTGCTACGGTTTGTGTTAGAGGTTAGGGTTATGTTTACTGGTCACGGTTAGGGTTACGTTTAGGGGGTAGCATTAGGGTTAGGGTTAGGGTTAAGGGATAGGATTAGGGATAAGTGTTGGGCTTAGAATTAGGGTTTAGTGTTAGGGTTAGCATTAAGGATTAGGGTTAGGGTCAGGGTCAAATGCTTGGGTGCGGGTAATGGTTAGGGTCAGGGTTAAGGTTCACGGATAGGGTTAGTGTTAAGGGTTACGGGTAGGTTTAGGGTTCAGGGTTAGTGTTAGCATTAGGGCTTAAGGTTAGGATTAGGCGGTAGGTTAGATTTAGGGTTAGATCTACGCGTTAGGGTAAGGGCTAGCGTTAGGGTTAAGAGACAGGGTTAGATTTATTGCTTAGGATTAGGGTTAGGGTTTGGGGTTAAAGTAAGTGTTAGGGGTTAGGTATAAGGATCCAAGGGTAGGGTTATTTTTAGCTGTAGTGTTAGGGTTAGGGATAAGGGATCCCATTAGCATTAAGGGTCTTCCTTACTGTAGGGTTAAGGGTTAGGCTTAGAGTTAAAGGTTAAGGTTAGGGTCAGTGTTAAGATTTAGGGTGAGGGTTAACGGTTAGGGTAAAGGTTAAGCATTAGGGTTAGGGATTAGTGATTAGGGTTTTTGATTAGTGTTAGGGTTAGCGGTTAGGAGTTAGTGTTTTATGAAGGGGTATGGTTAGAATTAGGATTGGGATTAGAGTTAGGATGAGGTATAGGGGTTAGGTTTAGGGGTTAGTTTTAGGGTAAAAGGATAGGATTAGGGTTACGGGTTGGGCTTAGGTTTAGGGTTAAAGTTTACTGCTAGGGTTAGGGATAGGGTTCAGGGTTAGCTTTAGGGGTTCTGGTTAGGGTTAGGTGTTAGGTTAGTGTCAGGGTTAGGTCTAGTCGTGAGGGTAAGGTTTAGAGTTAGCTTTAAGAGCTAGGGTTAGGTTTAATGGTTAGGATTAGGATTAGGGTTAAGGGTTAGGGTAAGGCTTAGGGGTTAGGGTGAAGGGTTAAGGTCAAGGGTTAGGGTTTTTGTTAGGCATAGCGTTGGGGTTAGAAGTAAGGGTTACTGTCAGTGTTAGGGTTGTAGGTAGGGTTACGGTTAGTGTTAGCGGTTTAGAATTAGGGTTAGGGATTAGGTGTCACAGTGATGACTAGGAGATAGGGTTAGAATTATGGGATTGGGGTTGTTCTCAGGAAATGGGTTATTTATTAACGTTAGGATAAGAGGTTAAAGTTAGGTGCACGGTGAAGTTTACGTGTTAAGGGGAGAAATAGGAACAGGGTTGGGTGTTATGTTCAGGGTTAGGGTTATCTGTTAAAGGTATTGTTTATGCTTAGCGCACGGGCCCTGTCTGCATTAGGCGGGCGGGGGGAGTTTAGGGGGCTGGGATTGTACCCGGGAACCCACTCTATCATACTCTGGGTATGGGCCCGTGGGTTTCATGCAGGACACAGTGGTAGAACCTCCTTTCACGCATGGCATGGGAGAATTGCAGGCTTTCTAAACTCTAAGAAAGCAAGAAGTCTGAGAATTAGATTTATGGTTAGGATTCTCGTTAGGGTTAAGGATGAAGTTTAGTGTTAGGGTGAGGACTTAGGGTTAGGGATTAGGGTTAGGGTTAAAGGTTACTCTTAGGTTTAACGGTTACACTTTGGTTTAGGGTTGAGGTTTACAGTGAGGATTAAGATGAGGGGTTAGAATTTGGTACAGGGTTAGGGTTAAGTGTTAGGTTTAGGGTTGAAGATTAGGATTAGGGTTAGGATTAAAGGTTAGCGTGAGAGTTAACGCTTAGTGTTAAGGTTAAGAGTTAGGGTTTAGGGTTAGGGTTAGGGTTAGGGTTAGTTTTAGGGTTAGAGTTATGTGCTATGGTTTGTGTTAGAGGTTAGGGTTAGGTTTACTGGTCACGGTTAGAGTTACGTTTAGGGGGTAGAATTAGGGTTAGGGTTAGGGTTAAGGGATAGGATTAGGGTTAAGTGTTGGGCTTAGGGTTAGGGTTTAGTGTTAGGGTTAGCATTAAGGATTAGGGTTAGGGTCAGGGTTAAATGCTTGTGTGCGGGTAATGGTTAGGGTCAGGGTTAAGGTTCACGGACAGGGTTAGTTTTAAGGGTTACGGATAGGTTTAGGGTTCAGGGTTAGTGTTAGCATTAGTGCTAAAGGTTAGGATTAGGCGGTAGGTTAGATTTAGGGTTAGATCTAGGCGTTAGGGTAAGGGCTAGCGTTAGGGTTAAAAGATAGGTTTAGGTTTAATGGTTAGGATTAGGGTTAGGGTTTGGGGTTAAAGTAAGTGTTAGGGGTTAGGTTTAAGGATCCAAGGTTAGGGTTATTTTTAGCTGTAGTGTTAGGGTTAGGGATAAGGGATCCCATTAGCATTAAGGGTCTTCCTTACTGTAGGGTTAAGGGTTAGGCTTAGAGTTAAAGGTTAAGGTTAGGGTCAGTGTTAAGATTTAGGGTGAGGGTTAACTGTTAGGGTAAAGGTTAAGCATTAGGGTTAGGGATTAGTGATTAGGGTTTTTGGTTAGTGTTAGGGTTAGCGGTTAGGAGTTAGTGTTTTATGAAGGAGTATGGTTAGAATTAGGATTGGGGTTAGAGTTAGGGTGAGGTATAGGGGTTAGGTTTAGGGGTTAGTTTTAGGGTAAAAGGATAGGATTAGGGTTACGGGTTGGGCTTAGGTTTAGGGTTAAGGTTTACTGCTAGGGTTACGGATAGGGTTCAGGGTTAGCTTTAGGGGTTCTGGTTAGGGTTAGGTGTTAGGTTAGTGTCAGGGTTAGGTCTAGTCGTGAGGGTAAGGTTTAGGGTTAGCTTTAAGAGCTAGGGTTAGGTTTAATGGTCAGGATTAGGATTAGGGTTAAGGATTAGGGTAAGGCTTAGGGGTTAGGGTGAAGGGTTAGTGTTTTTGTTAGGCATAGCGTTGGGGTTAGAAGTAAGGGTTACTGTCAGTGTTAGGGTTGTAGGTAGGGTTACGGTTAGGGTTAGCGGTTTAGAATTAGGGTTAGGGATTAGGTGTCACAGTGATGACTAGGAGATAGGGTTAGAATTATGGGATAGGGGTTGTTCTCAGGAAATGGGTTATATATTATCGTTAGGATAAGAGGTTAAAGTTAGGCGCACGGGGAGGTTTACGTGTTAAGGGGAGAAATAGGAACAGGGTTGGGTGTTATGTTCAGGGTTAGGGTTATCTGTTAAAGGTATTGTTTATGCTTAGCGCACGGGCCCTGTCTGCATTAGGCGGACGGGGAGAGTTTAGGGGGCTGGGATTGTACCCGGGAACCCACTCTATCATACTCTGGGTATGGGCCCGTGGGTTTCATGCAGGACACAGTGGTAGAGCATCCTTTCACGCATGGCATGGGAGGATTGCAGGCTTTCTAAACTCTAAGACAGCAAGAAGTCTGATAATTAGATTTAGGGTTAGGATTCTGGTTAGGGTTAAGGATGAAGTTTAGTGTTAGGGTGAGGGCTTAGGGTTAGGGCTTAGGGTTAGGGTTAAAGGTTACTCTTAGGTTTAACGGTTACACTTTGGTTTAGGGTTGAGGTTTACGGTTAGGGTTAAGATGAGGGTTAGGGTTAGGTACAGGGTTAGGGTTAAGTGTTAGGTTTAGGGTTGAGGATTAGGATTAGGGTTAGGATTAAAGGTTAGCTTGAGAGTTAACGCTTAGGGTTAAGGTTAAGAATTAGGGTTTAGGGTTAGGGTTAGGGTTAGGGTTAGGGTTAGTTTTAGGGTTAGAGTTATGTGCTACGGTTTGTGTTAGAGGTTAGGGTTAGGTTTACTGGTCAAGGTTAGGGTTACGTTTAGGGGGTTAGCATTAGGGTTAGGGTTAGGGTTTAGGGATAGGATTAGGGTTAAGTGTTGGGCTTAGGGTTAGGGTTTAGTGTTAGGGTTATCATTAAGGATTAGGGTTAGGGTCAGGGTTAAATGCTTGGGTGCGGGTAATGGTTAGGGTCAGGGTTAAGGTACACAGATAGGGTTAGTGTTAAGGGTTACAGGTAGGTTTAGGGTTCAGGGTTAGAGTTAGCATTAGGGCTTAAGGTTAGGATTAGGTGGTAGGTTAGATTTAGGGTTAGATCTAGGCGTTAGGGTAAGGGCTAGCGTTAGGGTTAAGAGATAGGGTTAGGTTTAATGCTTAGGATTAGGGTTAGGGTTTGGGGTTAAAGTAAGTGTTAGGGGTTAGGTTTAAGGATCCAAGGTTAGGGTTATTTTTAGCTGCAGTGTTAGGGTTTGGGAGAAGGGATCCCATTAGCATTAAGGGTCTTCCTTACTTTAGGGTTAAGTGTTAGGCTTAGAGTTAAAGGTTAAGGTTAGGGTCAGTGTGAAGATTTAGGGTGAGGGTTTACGGTTAGGGTAAAGGTTAAGGGATAGGGTTAGGGATTAGTGATTAGGATTTTTGGTTAGTGTTAGGGTTAGCGGTTAGGAGTTAGTGTTTTATGAAGGGGTATGGTTAGAATTAGGATTGCGTTTAGAGTTAGGGTGAGGTATAGGGTTTAGGTTTAGGGGTTAGTTTTAGGGTAAAAGGATGGGATTAAGGTTACTGGTTGAGCTTAGGTTTAGGGTTAAAGTTTACTGCTAGGGTTAGGGATAGGGTTCAGGGATAGCTTTAGGGGTTCTGGTTAGGGTTAGGTGTTAGGTTAGTGTCAGGGTTAGGTCTAGTCGTGAGGGTAAGGTTTAGGGTTAGCTTTAAGAGCTAGGGTTAGGTTTAATGGTTAGGATTAGGATTAGGGTTAATGGTTAGGGTAAGGCTTAGGGGTTAGGGTGAAGGGTTAGGCTCAAGGGTTAGGGTTTTTGTTAGGCATAGCGTTGGGGTTAGAAGTAAGGGTTACTGTCAGTGTTAGGGTTGTAGGTAGGGTTACGGTTAGGGTTAGGGATTTAGAATTAGGGTTAGGGATTAGGTGTCACAGTTTTGACTAGTATATAGCGTTAGAATTATGGGATAGGGGTTGTTCTCAGGAAATGGGTTATGCATTAACGTTAGGATAAGAGGTTAAAGTTAGGCGCACGGTGAGGTTTACGTGTTAAGGGGAGAAAGAGGAACAGGGTTGGGTGTTATGTTCAGGTTTAGGGTTATCTGTTAAAGGTATTGTTTATGCTTAGCGCACGGGCACTCTCTGCATTGGGCCGGCGGGGGGAGTTTAGGGGTCTGGGATTGTACCCGGGAACCCACTCTATCATACTCTGGGTATGGGCCCATGGGTTTCATGCATGACGCAGTGGTAGAGCCTCCTTTCACGCATGGCATGGGAGGATTGCAGGCTTTCTAAACTCTAAGAAAGCAAGAAGTCTGAGAATTAGATTTAGGGTTAGGATTCTGGTTAGGGTTAAGGATGAAGTTTAGTGTTAGAGTGAGGGCTTAGGATTAGGGATTAGGGTTAGGGTTAAAGGTTACTCTTAGGTTTAACGGTTACACTTTGGTTTAGGGTTGAGGTTTACGGTTAGGGTTAAGATGAGGGGTTAGGGTTTGGTACAGGGTTAGGGTTAAGTGTTAGGTTTAGGGTTGAAGATTAGGATTAGGGTTAGGATTAAAGGTTAGCGTTAGAGTTAACGCTTAGGTTTAAGGTTAAGAGTTAGGGTTTAGGGTTAGGGTTAGGGTAAGGGTTAGTTTTAGGGTTAGAGTTATGTGCTATGGTTTGTGTTAGAGGTTAGGGTTAGGTTTACTGGTCACGGTTAGGGTTACGTTTAGGGGGTAGCATTAGGGTTAGGGTTAGGGTTAAGGGATAGGATTAGGGATAAGTGTTGGGCTTAGGGTTAGGGTTTAGTGTTAGGGTTAGCATTAAGGATTAGGGGTAGGGTCAGGGTTAAATGCCTGGGTGCGGGTAATGGTTAGAGTCAGGGTTAAGGTTCACGGATAGGGTTAGTGTTAAGGGTTACGGGTAGGTTTAATGTTCAGAGTTAGAGTTAGCATTAGGGCTTAAGGTTAGGATTAGGCGGTAGGTTAGATTTAGGGTTAGATCTAGGCGTTAGGGTAAGGGCTAGCGTTAGGGTTGAGATAGGGTTAGGTTTAATGCTTAGGATTAGGGTTAGGGTTTGGGGTTAAAGTAAGTGTTACGGGTTAGGTTTCAGGATGAAAGATTAGGGTTATTTTTAGCTGTAGTGTTAGGGTTAGGGATAAGGGATCCCATTAGCATTAAGGGTCTTCCTTCCTGTAGAATTAAGGGTTAGGCTTAGAGTTAAAGGTTAAGGTTAGGGTCAGTGTTAAGATTTAGGGTGAGGGTTAACTGTTAGGGTAAAGGTTAAGCGTTAGGGTTAGGGATTAGTGATTAGGGTTTTTGGTTAGCGTTAGGGTTAGCGGTTAGGAGTTAGTGTTTTATGAAGGGGTATGGTTAGAATTAGGATTGGGGTTAGAGTTAGGGTGAGGTGTAGGGGTTAGGTTTAGGGCTTAGGTTTAGGGGTTAGTTTTAGGGTAAAAGGATAGGATTAGGGTTACGGGTTGGGCTTAGGTTTAGGGTTAAAGTTTACTGCTAGGGTTAGCTATAGGGTTCAGGGTTAGCTTTAGGGGTTCTGGTTAGGATTAGGTGTTAGGTTAGTGTCAGGGTTAGGTCTAGTCGTGAGGGTAAGGTTTAGGGTTAGCTTTAAGAGCTAGGGTTAGGTTTAATGGTCAGGATTAGGATTAGGGTTAATGGTTAGGGTAAGGCTTAGGGGTTAGGGTGAAGGGTTAGGCTCAAGGGTTAGGGTTTTTGTTAGGCATAGCATTGGGGTTAGAAGTAAGGGTTACTGTCAGTGTTAGGGTTGTAGGTAGGGTTACGGTTAGGGTTAGCGGTTCAGAATTAGGGTTAGGGATTAGGTGTCACAGTGATGACCAGGAGATAGGGTTAGAATTATGGGATAGGGGTTGTTCTCAGGAAATGGGTTATGCATTAACGTTAGGATAAGAGGTTAAAGTTAGGCGCACGGTGAGGTTTACGTGTTAAGGGGAGAAATAGGAACAGGGTTGGGTGTTATGTTCA
>NW_027182846.1:1272500-1297500 GCF_041146395.1 Eulemur rufifrons
TGAAGGGTTAGGGTTTTTGTGAGGCATAGTGTTGGGGTTAGAAGTAAGGGTTACTGTCAGTGTTAGGGTTGTAGGTAGGGTTACGATTAGCGTTAGCGGTTTAGAATTAGGGTTAGGGATTAGGTGTCACAGTGATGACTAGGATATAGCGTTAGAATTATGGGATAGGGGTTGTTCTCAGGAAATGGGTTATGCATTAACGTTAGGATAAGAGGTTAAAGTTAGGCGCATGGTGAGGTTTACGTGTTAAGGGGAGAAATAGGAACAGGGTTGGGTGTTATGTTCAGGGTTAGGGTTATCTGTTAAAGGTATTGTTTATGCTTAGCGCACGGGCCCTGTCTGCATTAGGCGGGCGGGGGGAGTTTAGGGGGCTGGGATTGTACCCGGGAACCCACTCTATCATACTCTGGGTATGGGCCCGTGGGTTTCATGCAGGACACAGTGGTAGAGCCTCCTTTCACGCATGGCATGGGAGGATTGCAGGCTTTCTAAACTCTAAGAAAGCAAGAAGTCTGAGAATTAGATTTAGGGTTAGGATTCTGGTTAGGGTTAAGGATGAAGTTTAGTGTTAGGGTGAGGGTTTAGGGTTAGGGATTAGGGTTAGGGTTAAAGGTTACTGTTAGGTTTAACGGTTACACTTTGGTTTAGGGTTGAGGTTTACGGTTAGGGTTAAGATGAGGGGTTAGGGTTTGGTACAGGATTAGGGTTAAGTGTTAGGTTTAGGGTTGAAGATTAGGATTAGGGTTAGGATTAAAGGTTAGCGTGAGAGTTAACGCTTAGGGTGAAGGTTAAGAGTTAGGGTTTAGGGTTAGGGTTAGTTTTATGGTTAGAGTTATGTGCTATGATTTGTGTTAGATGTTAGGGTTAGGTTTACTGGTCACGGTTAGGGTTACGTTTAGGGGGTAGCATTAGGGTTAGGGTTAGGGTTAAGGGATAGGATTAGGGATAATTTTTGGGCTTAGGGTTAGGGTTTAGTGTTAGGTTTAGCATTAAGGATTAGGGTTAGGGTCAGGGTTATATGCTTGGGTGCGGGTAATGGTTAGGGTCAGGGTTAAGGTTCACGGATAGGGTTAGTGTTAAGGGTTACGGGTAGGTTTAGGGTTCAGGGTTAGTGTTAGCATTAGGGCTTAAGGTTAGGATTAGGCGGTAGGTTAGATTTAGGGTTAGATCTAGGTGTTAGGGTAAGGGCTAGCGTTAGGCTTAAGAGATAGGTTTAGGTTTACTACTTAGGATTAGGGTTAGGGTTTGGGGTTAAAGTAAGTGTTAGGGGTTAGGTTTAAGGATCAAAGGTTAGGGTTATTTTTAGCTGTAGTGTTAGGGTTAGGGATAAGGGATCCCATTAGCATTAAGGGTCTTCCTTCCTGTAGGGTTAAGGGTTAGGCTTAGAGTTAAAGGTTAAGGTTAGGGTCAGTGTTAAGATTTAGGGTGAGGGTTAACGGTTAGGGTAAAGGTTAAGCGTTAGGGTTAGGGATTAGTGATTAGGGTTTTTGGTTAGTGTTAGGGTTAGCGGTTAGGAGTTAGTGTTTTATGAAGGGGTATGGTTAGAATTAGGATTGGGGTTAGAGTTAGGGTGAGGTATAGGGGTTAGGTTTAGGGGTTAGTTTTAGGGTAAAAGGATAGGATTAGGGTTACGTGTTGGGCTTAGGTTTAGGGTTAAAGTTTACTGCTTGGGTTAGGGATAGGGTTCAGGGTTAGCTTTAGGGGTTCTGGTTATGGTTAGGTGTTAGGTTGGTATCAGGGTTAGGTCTAGTCGTGAGGGTAAGGTTTAGGGTTAACTTTAAGAGCTAGGGTTAGGTTTAATGGTTAGGATTAGGATTAGGGTTAAGGGTTAGGGTAAGGCTTAGGGGTTAGGGTGAAGGGTTAGGGTCAAGTGTTAGGGTTTTTGTTAGGCATAGCGTTGGGGTTAGAAGTAAGGGTTACTGACCATTTAAATAATAGCTATGAGGTGGAGGGAAGATGGCGGAATGGCGGTGATTGCTTGGATCTGCGCTCCGGCGACGAACCGTGGATCCGGACCTGCCACAACGCTAGAGGACCGCTCCCACACAGGAACAGCGGTGTGAATCCACAGAGAATCAGCGTGGGACAGACAGAGCAAGTGAGGTCTGAGGTGAACAGAAATTGAGATCGCGGAACTCTGCGGAAGGCGCGGAACAGACAGTAGCCAGCGGAGCGCAGGCTGCTGCGCCCGCCCCCAGGTGGGGCGGGGGCAGTCTTTAGGAAAAGCGGCTTGCGCTCCTCACTGACCTCCACCCCCAATTGCTTGGAGACCCCCTCGCAAGCCAGAGCAGAATCTCCGAGCGAGACGTAGGGCATTGCAGACAGGAGGCTTTTTCGGGAGAATAGCTTGGAACCTGGGAAGTCTCGGCTGAGACAGTCCTTATCGAGAAGGGACGGACCTGTGCCAGGGGGGAGGGGCACGATCAATCCCCGATCAGCGAATTGCGCTGTACCTCTGCGCTACTTTTGTCGGTGGTTCTTCAGCCGGTGGCCCCCGGCGGCTTTGCCCGCCAAACCCCCTGGCAGCGGCGGTCCCTGGTCTCTGCCTGCCGGGGAGCCGGTCCCCCTCCGACCCCGGAGCGCTGCGGGCGCCATCTTGAAAGCAAAGTCGGAACCGCTCGGGAGCCATAAGGTGCCCAGCAGCTCTCTCTCCCCGGCGCCCCCCGCTGGTCTCTGGGCCCGCGCCATCTCCGCCGGCGGCACTCGGCGTGAAGGGGCGGAGCTGCGCTAAGACTTAAAATAAACACTGAGTTGCCGCTCCGGAACCAACGGAGCCGGCGTGAAGGGGCGGAGCTGCGCTAAGACTTAAAATAAACACTGAGTTGCCGCTCCGGAACCAACGGAGCCGGCGTGAAGGGGCGGAGCTGCGCTAAGACTTAAAATAAACACTGAGTTGCCGCTCCGGAACCAACGGAGCCGGCGTGAAGGGGCGGAGCTGCGCTAAGACTTAAAATAAACACTGAGTTGCCGCTCCGGAACCAACGGAGCCGGCGTGAAGGGGCGGAGCTGCGCTAAGACTTAAAATAAACACTGAGTTGCCGCTCCGGAACCAACGGAGCCGGCGTGAAGGGGCGGAGCCGCGCTAAGACGTAAAATAAACACTGAGTTGCCGCTCCGGAACCAATGGAGCGGGCGTGAAGGGGCGGAGCTGCGCTAAGGCGCAAAAACACGATCATTGAGCCGCTGAATTGTATACTTCAGAATTGTGTATCCCTTCGTTTAGTGATGCGTTGTGGTGTTGTGTAGCTCTGTTTTTGTTCTTTTGTGTTTGTGTTTTCGCTGTTTCTGGGTTAGGTCTCTTTGTGTTATTTGTTAGTTTAGTTTTTGTTTTTGTCTTTGTTTTTTTTTTATTCTTATTTTTTTTTTTATTTTTTATTTTTTATTTTTTATTTTTTTTTATTTTTATTTTTTTTTTCTTTTTTCCTCTTCTCTTCCCCTTTTCTTTTCTCTTTCCTTTTCTTCTCCTTCTGTTCTTTCTTTTCACTTCTTTTTTTTTCTTTTCTTTTCTTTTCTTTTCTTTTTTCTTTTTCCTTATTTCTTCTCTCTTTTTGCCTTCTAACTGGGAACCCACGCTGAGCTTGGGAACGGGCCAGGCCCCTGGCTCTGGTACATACCGGAACCTGAGTAGTCACTCCCAACGCCGGTGATCTACGGGCGCGCAATAGCCATCTTGGGGCCCACAGCCAAGTCACTGCGGAGCAATAGGGTGCCAAGAGGCTCCCTGGACGGCCCCCTCCCCAGGTCCACAGACCTTATATAGGGTCCCCACCCACGTCTAAACATTGACTACTTCTCCAGAAGCGAGAGTGTGGAGCCTGGTCCCTGGGGACATTGGGCCAAGGCAGACTTTTGCCTGTGGGAGTTGCGGCAAATGGGGCGCTGAGCGAGCGAGGGCACCATCCACTCCCCACAACTAGTATTTTTCCTGCAGATAGAGACAGAAACCACCCCTATAGAGGAAGAACCAAAGGGAAACAAACAAACAAAGAGAATTTTGGCCCACTACTAGTGTGGACCCTGCCAGCCCTCTGAAAGACTACAACACAGTGTCCTAACTCACCAAAGCAGTCTTGGATCACTCCAATCCTCTAGGATTGGACCCATCAGAAGCAGTCCCCCAACTGAAATAGAAAAATTTCTAATCAATTCACAACAGTCTTCCCCTCTTGCCAAAGGAAGCAATATACCTAGACTACTCCACAGCCTAAGAATAGAGCACAGAGAGTGCTGTTAACCAGACTAAATCTATAAGTAAAGATCCAACGATTAATCTAGATGGGAAGGGCCCAGCGAAAAAACACAGGAAGCACAAAGAATCAAACAGAAAGCTCACCCCCAAAGAGAAATACCGGCTCTCAACCATTTGACACAAACCAGACTCAAAACACCAACATGTCACAGGAAGAATTCCAATTATGGATCATAAACAAGCTAAATAATATACAAGAATCAATGGACAGACAACACAAGGAAAATGCAAAAAAAATTCAGGATTTCGAGGAAAAATTCACTAAAGAAATTGAAATATTGAAGAAAAACCAAACTGAACTCCTAGAAATGAAGAATTCACTCAGAGAGCTACAAAACACTGTGGAAAGTCTCAAAAGCAGGGTAGATCAAACAGAGGAAAGAATTTCAGAAATTGAAGATAACTCCTTTCAACTAAATAAGTCAGTCACAGAGATAGATCTAAAAAGTAAGAGAAATGATCTGAGTCTTCAAGAAATGTGGGATTATGTGAATAAACCTAACTTGAGAGTTATTGGCATCCCTGAGGGTGAAGAAGACAATAAGCAAGGGTTGGACAAGCTATTTGAAGACATAATGGAGGAAAATTTTCCAGGCCTTGCCAATACTCTAGACATACAGATTCAAGAAGCTCAAAGGACCCCTGGGAGATTCATAGCAAATAGGAAAACACCACGCCACGTAGTCATCAGGCTGACCAAAATATCCACTAAAGAGTCCCTTCTCCGAGCTGTAAGGAGAAAGAAACAGGTAACTTACAAAGGAAAACCCATCAGAATTACGCCAGATTTCTCAGCTGAAACCTTACAAGCAAGAAGAGCTTGGGGCCCCATTTTCACGCTTCTGAAACAGAATAATGCCCAGCCTAGAATCTTGTACCCAGCTAAGCTAAGTTTTCTATATGAAGGAGAAATCAAGACATTCTCAGATAAACAAAGGTTGAGGGAATTCACCAAGACAACACCAGCCCTGCAAGAAGTACTCAAAAGAGAGTTACACACGGACCAGCACAAGAAAGATCCATGAATGTAAAACTACTCAAGAGCTAAAGATCAAATTCCAGATACCACAATGGCTCAGGAGAGAAAACATTGCAATGAAGTTCTACCCAACAAGCTGAACAAAAAACCGTCTCACTTATCAGTTTTCTCAATAAATGTGAATGGCTTGAATTCCCCGCTCAAGAGACATAGACTGTCCCAATGGATAAAAAAGCACAAGCCAAGTGTCTGCTGTCTCCAAGAAACCCACCTAACGAGCAAAGATGCATTTAGACTGAAAGTAAAAGGATGGAAATCGGTATTTCAAGCTAACGGTAACGAAAAGAAAGCTGGTGTGGCAATCTTAATTTCCAATAACTTAGCTTTCAAACCAACAAAAATAATAAAAGACAAAAATGGCTACTACATACTGGTCAAGGGCACAATTCAACAAGAAGCCATGACTATACTCAATATATATGCACCCAACCTAGGTGCACCTAGATTCATAAAGCAAACCCTACTAGATCTGAACCAGATGATAGATAATAATACTGTAATAGCTGGAGACTTTAACACCCCACTGACAGTACAGGACAGATCCTCTAAACAGAAAATAAACAAAGACATAATGGACCTAAATAGAATGCTAGAACAAATGGGCATGGCTGACATCTATAGGACATTCTACCCAAAGTCCACAGAATATACATTCTTCTCATCAGCTCACAGGACATTCTCTAAGATTGACCATGTCGTAGGACATAAATCATGTCTTCAAAAATTCAAAAAAATAGAAATTATACCATGCATCTTCTCAGATCACAGCGGAATAAAAGTAACAATGATCACAAACAGAAACCCTCACTCTTACTCAAAGTCATGGAAGCTAAATAACCTTCTCCTGAATAATTATTCTATAAAAGAAGAAATCAAGATGGAAATCAAAAATTTCTTCGAATTAAATGACAATGGAGATACAACTTATCAAAATCTATGGGATGCAGCTAAAGCAGTCCTGAGAGGAAAATTCATATCCATAAATGCCTATATCAAAAAGACAGAAAACATGCAAATAGACAACCTAACGAATAGACTCAAAGAGCTGGAGAAAGAAGAACAGAACGATCCCAAACCCAGCAGAATGCGAGAAATTACTAAGATCAAATCAGAACTAAATGAAAAGGACAACAAAGAAACTATAAGGGAAATTAATAAAACAAAAAGTTGGTTCTTTGAAAAGATAAACAAAATAGACACACCTCTGGCTAGACTAACCAAGAGCACAAAAGTAAAATCTCTAATAACCTCCATTAGGAACATGAAAGGAGAAATCACAACCGATGCTACAGAGATACAAGATATCATCTATGAATTCTACAAAAATCTTTATGCACACAAACTGGAGAACGTGGAGGAAATGGACAAATTTTTAGAGACACATAGTCTTCCCAGGCTCAACCAGGAAGAAATAGAGTACCTGAACAGACCAATATCAAGAACTGAAATCGAAACAGCAATAAAAAACCTTCCCAAAAAGAAAAGCCCTGGTCCAGATGGGTTCACACCTGAATTTTACCATACATACAAAGAAGAACTGGTGCCCATCCTACATAAACTATTCTCCAATATTGAGAAGGATGGAGTTCTCCCCAACACGTTCTACCAAGCCAATATAACATTAATACCAAAGCCTGGAAAGGACTCAACAAAAATAGAGAACTACAGACCAATTTCCCTCATGAATATAGATGCAAAAATTTTCAATAAAATACTAGCAAATCGAATCCAAGTACTTATCAAAAAAGTAATCCACCACGACCAAGTGGGCTTCATCCCCGAGATGCAGGGGTGGTTCAACATACGTAAATCTATAAATGTAATTCACCACATAAATAGAAGCAAAAACAAAAATCATATGATACTCTCATTAGATGCAGAAAAAGCATTTGACAAAATTCAACACCCTTTTATGATAAAAACGCTTAACAAAATAAGCATTGATGGAACCTACCTAAAAATGATACAAGCCATATATGACAAACCCACAGCCAACATCATACTGAATGGGGAAAAACTGAAAGCACTCCCACTTAGAACTGGAACCAGACAGGGCTGCCCATTGTCTCCATTACTTTTCAACATAGTATTGGAAGTCCTTGCGAGAGCTATCAGGCAAGAGAGCAAAATCAAGGGAGTCCAAATAGGGAAGGAAGAGATCAAACTCTCACTTTTTGCTGATGATATGATGTTATATCTGGAAAACCCCCAGGATTCAACCAAGAGACTCCTGGAATTGATTAACGAATACAGCAAAGTCTCAGGCTACAAAATTAATATACACAAATCAGAGGCATTTATATATGCCAATAACAGTCAATCGGAAAACCAAATTAAAGACTCAATACCCTTCAAAATAGCAACAAAGAAAATAAAATATCTAGGTATATATCTAACTAAAGAGGTAAAGGACCTCTATAAGGAAAACTATGAAACACTGAGAAAAGAAATAGCAGAACTTGCAAATAGATGGAAAAATATACCATGCTCGTGGATCGGAAGAATCAACATTGTTAAAATGTCTATACTACCCAAAGTGATCTACAAATTCAATGCAATCCCTATTAAATTACCAACATCATTCTTTACAGACATAGAGAAAATAATTATACAATTTGTATGGAATCAAAGAAGACCCCGTATAGCAAAAGCAATTTTAAGCAATAAAAACAAAATGGGAGGTATTAATTTGCCAGACCTCAAACTATATTACAAGGCCGTGGTTCTTAAAACAGCCTGGTATTGGCACAAGTGCAGGGACACAGACCAGTGGAACACAACAGAAAATCCAAATATAGAACCATCCTCATATAGTCACCTAATTTTTGACAAAGCGGGAAAGAATAAACTCCGGGGACAAGAATCCGTATTCAACAAATGGTGCTGGGAGAATTGGTTAGCCACTTGCAGAAGAATGAAACAGGACCCACAGCTTTCACCTCTCACAAAAATCAAATCACGGTGGATAACAGACTTAAACCTTAGGCGTGATACAATCAGAATTCTAGAAGAAAATGTAGGAAAGACTCTTACAGACATTGGCCTAGGCAGAGAATTTATGAAGAAGACCCCCAAGGCAATCACAGCAGCAACAAAAATAAATGAATGGGACATGATTAAACTAAAAAGCTTCTGCACAGCCAAAGAAACAGTCCAGAGAATAAACAGATCACCTACAGAATGGGAAAAAATTTTTGCATACTACACATCAGATAAAGGACTGATAACAAGAATCTATTTAGAACTCAGGAAAATCAGCAAGAAAAAATCAAGCAACCCTATCAAAAAGTGGGCAAAGGACATGAATAGAAATTTTTCAAAAGAAGATATAAAAATGGCTAACAAACATATGAAAAAGTGTTCAACATCTCTAATCATCAGGGAAATGCAAATCAAAACCACAATGAGATATCACTTAACCCCAGTGAGAATGGCCTTTATCAAAAAAACCCAAAACAACACATGTTGGCGTGGGTGTGGAGAGACAGGAACACTAATACACTGCTGGTGGGACTGCAAACTAGTGCAACCCCTGTGGAAAGCATTATGGAGGTATCTTAAACAGATTCAAGTAGACCTGCCATTTGACCCAGCAATCCCATTACTGGGCATATACCCAAAGGAAAAAAGGTCATTCTATAACAAAGGCACGTGTACCCAAATGTTTATAGCAGCACAATTCACAATAGCAAAGATGTGGAAACAACCCAAATGCCCATCAATACATGATTGGATTAGTAAGCTGTGGTATATGTATACCATGGAATATTACTCAGCTATAAGGAATGATGAAGATACGACATCTCTATGGTTCTCCTGGAGAGAGTTGGAACCCATTATATTAAGTGAAGTATCCCAAGAATGGAAAAACAAGCATCACATGTACTCACCAGAAAATTGGTTTCCCTGATCATCACCTAAATACAAATCTGGGAATGACACCAATTGAACATCAGACTGAGGTGGGGGGTGGGGGAGGGGATGGGGGTATGCCTACACAATGAGTGCATTGCACACCGTTTGGGGAGTGGTAACACTTGAAGGTGCTGACTCGGGAAAGGGGGGGTGGGGAAAAAAATATGAAACTATTGTTTTTAACTTGCACTGTTCACTTAATAATTTATCATGAATATTTCCCATATTATTTCATATCATTGTACAAGAAATAATGTATACATTATGAGGACATACTGTATCTAACAAGATATACTGTTAGACTCTTTGATTCTGTAAAACTAAATTGAAAAAAATAAATATATATAATAAAAAAATAAAAAAAAAAAAAAAAAAAGAAGTAAGGGTTACTGTCAGTGTTAGGGTTGTAGGTAGGGTTACGGTTAGGGTTAGCGGTTTAGAATTAGGGTTAGGGATTAGGTGTCACAGTGATGACCAGGAGATAGGGTTAGAATTATGGGATAGGGGTTGTTCTCAGGAAATGGGTTATGCATTAACGTTAGGATAAGAGGTTAAAGTTAGGCGCACGGTGAGGTTTACGTGTTAAGGGGAGAAATAGGAACAGGGTTGGGTGTTATGTTCAGGGTTAGGGTTATCTGTTAAAGGTATTGTTTATGCTTAGCGCACGGGCCCTGTCTGCATTAGGCGGGCGGGGGGAGTTTAGGGGTCTGGGATTGTACCCGGGAACCCACTCTATCATACTCTGGGTATGGGCCCGTTGGTTTCATGCAGGACACAGTGGTAGAGCCTCCTTTCACGCATGGCATGGGAGGATTGCAGGCTTTCTAAACTCTAAGAAACCAAGAAGTCTGAGAATTAGATTTAGGGTTAGGATTCTGGTTAGGGTTAAGGATGAAGTTTAGTGTTAGGGTCAGGACTTAGGGTTAGGGATTAGGGTTAGGGTTAAAGGTTACTCTTAGGTTTAACGGTTACACTTTGGTTTAGGGTTGAGGTTTAAGGTTAGGGTTAAGATGAGGGGTTAGGGTTAGGTACAGGGTTAGGGTTAAGTGTTAGGTTTAGGGTTGAAGATTAGGATTAGGGTTAGGATTAAAGGTTAGCTTGAGAGTTAACGCTTAGGGTTAAGGTTAAGAGCTGGGGTTTAGGGTTAGGGTTAGGGTTAGGGTTAGTTTTAGGGTTAGAGTTATTTGCTATGGTTTCTGGTAGAGATTAGGGTTAGGTTTACTGGTCACGGTTAGGGTTACGTTTAGGGGGTAGCATTAGGGTTAGGGTTAGGGTTAAGGGATAGGATAAGGGATAAGTGTTGGGCTTAGGGTTAGGGTTTAGTGTTAGGGTTAGCATTGAGGATTAGGGTTAGGGTCAGGGTTAAATGCTTGGGTGCGGGTAATGGTTAGGGTCAGGGTTAAGGTTCACGGATAGGGTTAGTGTTAAGGGTTACAGTAGGTTTAGGGTTCAGGGTTAGTGTTAGCATTAGGCCTTAAGGTTAGGATTAGGCGGTAGGTTAGATTTAGGGTAAGATCTAGGCGTTAGGGTAAGGGCTAGCGTTAGGGTTAAGAGATAGGGTTAGGTTTAATGCTTAGGATTAGGGTTAGGGTTTGGGGTTAAAGTAAGTGTTAGGGGTTAGGTTTAAGGATCCAAGGTTAGGGTTATTTTTAGCTGTAGTGTAAGGGTTAGGGATAAGGGATCCCATTAGCATTAAGGGTCTTCCTTACTGTAGGGTTAAGGGTTAGGCTTAGAGTTATAGGTTAAGGTTAGGGTCAGTGTTAAGATTTAGGGTAAGGGTTAACGGTTAGGGTAAAGGTTAAGCGTTAGGGTTAGGGATTAGTGATTAGGGTTTTTGGTTAGTGTTAGGGTTAGCGGTTAGGAGTTAGTGTTTTATGAAGGGGTATGGTTAGAATTAGGATTCGGGTTAGAGTTAGGGTGAGGTATAGGGGTTAGGTTTAGCGGTTAGTTTTAGGGTAAAAGGATAGGATTAGGGTTACGGGTTCGGCTTAGGTATAGGCTTAAAGTTTACTGCTAGGGTTAGGGATAGGGTTCAGGGTTAGCTTTAGGGGTTCTGGTTAGGGTTAGGTGTTAGGTTAGTGTCAGGGTTAGGTCTAGTCGTGAGGGTAAGGTTTAGGGTTAGCTTTAAGAGCTAGGGTTAGGTTTAATGGTTAGGATTAGGATTAGGGTTAAGGGTTAGGGTAAGGTTTAGGGGTTAGGGTGAAGGGTTAGGGTCAAGGGTTAGGGTTTTTGTTAGGCATAGCGTTGGGGTTAGAAGTAAGGGTTACTGTCAGTGTTAGGATTGTAGGTAGGGTTACGGTTAGGGTTAGTGGTTTAGAATTAGGGTTCGGGATTAGGTGTCACAGTGATGACTAGGAGATAGGGTTAGAGTTATGGGATAGGGGTTGTTCTCAGGAAATGGGTTATGCATTAAAGATAGGATGAGAGGTTAAAGTTAGGCGCACGGTGAGGTTTACGTGTTAAGGGGAGAAATAGGAACAGGGTTGGGTGTTATGTTCAGGGTAGGGTTATCTGTTAAAGGTATTGTTTATGCTTAGCGCACGGGCCCTGTCTGCAGTAGGTGGGCGGGGGGAGTTTAGGGGGCTGGGATTGTACCCGGGAACCCACTCTATCATACTCTGGGTATGGGCCCGTGGGTTTCATGCAGGACACAGTGGTAGAGCCTTCTTTGACGCATGGCATGGGAGGATTGCAGGCTTTCTAAACTCTAAGAAAGCAAGAAGTCTGAGAATTAGATTTAGGGTTAGGATTATGGTTAGGGTTAAGGATGAAGTTTAGTGTTAGGGTGAGGGCTTAGGGTTAGGGATTAGGGTTAGGGTTAAAGGTTACTCTTAGGTTTAACGGTTACACTTTGGTTTAGGGTTGAGGTTTACGGTTAGGGTTAAGAGGAGGGTTTAGGGTTTGGTACAGGGTTAGGGTTAAGTGTTAGGTTTAGGGTTGAAGATTAGGATTAGGGTTAGGATTAAAGGTTAGCGTGAGAGTTAACGCTTAAGGTTAAGGTTAAGAGTTAGATTTAGGGTTAGGGTTAGTTTTAGGGTTAGAGTTATGTGCTATGGTTTGTGTTAGAGGTTAGGGTTAGGTTTACTGGTCACGGTTAGGGTTACGTTTAGGGGGTAGCATTAGGGTTAGGGTTAGGGTTAGGGTTAAGGGATAGGATTAGGGTTAAGTGTTGGGCTTAGGGTTAGGGTTTAGTGTTAGGGTTAGCATTAAGGATTAGGGTTAGGGTCAGGGTCAAATGCTTGGGTGCGGGTAATGGTTAGGGTCAGGGTTAAGGTTCACAGATAGGGTTAGTGTTAAGGGTTACGGGTAGGTTTAGGGTTCAGGGTTAGTGTTAGCATTAGGGCTTAAGATTAGGATTAGGCTTTAGGTTAGATTTAGGGTTAGATCTAGGCGTTAGGGTAAGGGCTAGCATTAGGGTTAAGAGATAGGGTTAGGTTTAATGCTTAGGATTAGGGTTAGGGTTTGGGGTCAAAGTAAGTGTTAGGGGTTAGGTTTAAGGATCCAAGGTTAGGGTTATTTTTAGCTGTAGTGTTAGGGTTAGGGATAAGGGATCCCATCAGCATTAAGGGTCTTCCTTACTGTAGGGTTAAGGGTTAGGCTTAGAGTTAAAGGTTAAGGTTAGGGTCAGTGTTAAGATTTAGGGTGAGGGTTAACGGTTAGGGTAAAGGTTAAGCGTTAGGGTTAGGGATTAGTGATTAGGGTTTTTGGTTAGTGTTAGGGTTAGCGGTTAGGAGTTAGTGTTTTATGAAGGGGTATGGTTAGAATTAGGATTGGGTTTAGAGTTAGGGTGAGGTATAGGGGTTAGGTTTAGGGGTTAGTTTTAGGGTAAAAGGATAGGATTAGGGTTACGGGTTGAGCTTAGGTTTAGAGTTAAAGTTTACTGCTAGGGTTAGGGATAGGGTTCAGGGTTAGCTTTAGGGGTTCTGGTTAGGGTTAGGTGTTAGGTTAGTGTCAGGGTTAGGTCTAGTCGTGAGGGTAAGGTTTAGGGTTAGCTTTAAGAGCTAGGGTTAGGTTTAATGGTTAGGATTAGGATTCGGGTTAAGGGTTAGGGTAAGGCTTAGGGGTTAGGGTGAAGGGTTAGGGTCAAGGGTTAGGGTTTTTGTTAGGCACAGCGTTCGGGTTAGAAGTAAGGGTTACTGTTAGTGTTAGGGTTGTAGGTAGGGTTACGGTTAGGGTTAGCGGTTTAGAATTAGGGTTAGGGATTAGGTGTCACAGTGAAGACTAGCAGATAGGGTTAGAATTATGGGATAGGGGTTGTTCTCAGGAAATGGGTTATGCATTAACGTTAGGATAAGAGGTTAAAGTTAGGCGCACGGTGAGGTTTACGTGTTAAGGGGAGAAATAGGAACAGGGTTGGGTGTTATGTTCAGGGTTAGGGTTATCTGTTAAAGGTATTGTTTATGCTTAGCGCACGGGCCCTGTCTGCATTAGGCGGGCGGGGGGAGTTTAGGGGGCTGGGATTGTACCCGGGAACCCACTCTATCATACTCTGGGTATGGGGCCGTGGGTTTCATGCAGGACACAGTGGTAGAACCTCCTTTCACGCATGGCATGGGAGAATTGCAGGCTTTCTAAATTCTAAGAAAGCAAGAAGTCTGAGAATTAGATTTATGGTTAGGATTCTCGTTAGGGTTAAGGATGAAGTTTAGTGTTAGGGTGAGGACTTAGGGTTAGGGATTAGGGTTAGGGTTAAAAGTTACTCTTAGGTTTAACGGTTACACTTTGGTTTAGGGTTGAGGTTTACGGTTAGGATTAAGATGAGGGGTTAGAGTTTGGTACAGGGTTAGGGTTAAGTGTTAGGTTTAGGGTTGAAGATTAGGATTAGGGTTAGGATTAAAGGTTAGCGTGAGAGTTAACGCTTAATGTTAAGGTTAAGAGTTAGGGTTTAGGGTTAGGGTTAGGGTTAGGGTTAGTTTTAGGGTTAGAGTTATGTGCTATGGTTTGTGTTAGAGGTTAGGGTTAGGTTTACTGGTCAGGGTTAGAGTTACGTTTAGGGGGTAGAATTAGGGTTAGGGTTAGGGTTAAGGGATAGGATTAGGGTTAAGTGTTGGGCTTAGGGTTAGGGTTTAGTGTTAGGGTTAGCATTAAGGATTAGGGTTAGGGTCAGGGTTAAATGCTTGGGTGCGGGTAATGGTTAGGGTCAGGGTTAAGGTTCACGGACAGGGTTAGTGTTAAGGGTTACGGATAGGTTTAGGGTTCAGGGTTAGTGTTAGCATTAGTGCTTAAGGTTAGGATTAGGCGGTAGGTTAGATTTAGGGTTAGATCTAGGCGTTAGGGTAAGGGCTAGCGTTAGGGTTAAAAGATAGGTTTAGGTTTATTGGTTAGGATTAGGGTTAGGGTTTGGGGTTAAAGTAAGTGTTAGGGGTTAGGTTTAAGGATCCAAGGTTAGGGTTATTTTTAGCTGTAGTGTTAGGGTTAGGGATAAGGGATCCCATTAGCATTAAGGGTCTTCCTTACTGTAGGGTTAAGGGTTAGGCTTAGAGTTAAAGGTTAAGGTTAGGGTCAGTGTTAAGATTTAGGGTGAGGGTTAACTGTTAGGGTAAAGGTTAAGCGTTAGGGTTAGGGATTAGTGATTAGGGTTTTTGGTTAGTGTTAGGGTTAGCGGTTAGGAGTTAGTGTTTTATGAAGGAGTATGGTTAGAATTAGGATTGGGGTTAGAGTTAGGGTGAGGTATAGGGGTTAGGTTTAGGGGTTAGTTTTAGGGTAAAAGGATAGGATTAGGGTTACGGGTTGGGCTTAGGTTTAGGGTTAAGATTTACTGCTAGGGTTAGGGATAGGGTTCAGGGTTAGCTTTAGGGGTTCTGGTTAGGGTTAGGTGTTAGGTTAGTGTCAGGGTTAGGTCTAGTCGTGAGGGTAAGGTTTAGGGTTAGCTTTAAGAGCTAGGGTTAGGTTTAATGGTTAGGATTAGGATTAGGGTTAAGGGTTAGGGTAAGGCTTAGGGGTTAGGGTGAAGGGTTAGGGTCAAGGGTTAGGGATTTTGTTAGGCATAGCGTTGGGATTAGAAATAAGGGTTACTGTCAGTGTTAGGGTTGTAGGTAGGGTTACGGTTAGGGTTAGCGGTTTAGAATTAGGGTCAGGGATTAGGTGTCACAGTGATGACTAGGAGATAAGGTTAGAATTATGGGATAGGGGTTGTTCTCAGGAAATGGGTTATGCATTAACGTTAGGATAAGAGGTTAAAGTTAGGCGCATGGGGAGGTTTTCGTGTTAAGGGGAGAAATAGGAACAGGGTTGGGTGTTATGTTCAGGGTTAGGGTTATCTGTTAAAGGTATTGTTTATGCTTAGCGCACGGGCCCTGTCTGCATTAGGCGGGCGGGGGGAGTTTAGGGGGCTGGGATTGTACCCGGGAACCCACTCTATCATACTCTGGGTATGGGCCCGTGGGTTTCATGCAGGACACAGTGGTAGAGCCTCCTTTCACCCAAGCATGGGAGGATGGCAGGCTTTTTAAACTCTAAGAAAGTAAGAAGTGTGAGAATGAGATTTAGGGTTGGATTATGGTTAGGGTTAAGGATGAAGTTTAGTGTTAGGGTGAGGGCTTAGGGTTAGGGATTAGGGTTAGGGTTAAAGGTTACTCTTAGGTTTAACGGTTACACTTTGGTTTAGGGTTGAGGTTTACGGTTAGGGTTAAGATGAGGGGTTAGGTTTTGGTACAGGGTTAGGGTTAAGTGTTAGGTTTAGTGTTGAAGATTAGGATTAGAGTTAGGATTAAAGGTTAGCGTGAGAGTTAACGCTTAGGGTTAAAGTTAAGAGTTAGGGTTTAGGGTTAAGGTTAGTTTTAGGGTTAGAGTTATGTGCTATGGTTTGTGTTAGAGGTTAGGGTTAGGTTTACTGGTCACGGTTAGGGTTACGTTTAGGGGGTAGCATTAGGGTTAGGGTTAGGGTTAAGGGATAGGATTAGGGATAAGTGTTGGGCTTAGGGTTAGGGTTTAGTGTTAGGGTTAGCATTAAGGATTAGGGTTAGGGTCAGGGTTAAATGCTTGGGTGCGTGTAATGGTTAGGGTCAGGGTTAAGGTTCACGGATACCGTTAGTGTTAAGGGTTACGGGTAGGTTTAGGGTTCAGGGTTAGAGTTAGCGTTAGGGCTTAAGGTTAGGATTAGGCGGTAGGTTAGATTTAGGGTTAGATCTAGGCGTTAGGCTAAGGGCTAGCGTTAGGGTTAAGAGATAGGGTTAGGTTTAATGCTTAGGATTAGGGTTAGGGTTTGGGGTTAAAGTAAGTGTTAGGGGTTAGGTTTAAGGATCAAAGGTTAGGGTAATTTTTAGCTGTAGTGTTAGGGTTAGGGATAAGGGATCCCATTAGCATTAAGGGTCTTCCTTACTGTAGGGTTAAGGGTTAGTCTTAGAGTTAAAGGTTAAGGTTAGGGTCAGTGTTAAGATTTAGGGTGTGGGTTAACGGTTAGAGTAAAGGTTAAGCGTTAGGGTTAGGGATTAGTGATTAGGGTTTTTGGTTAGTGTTAGAGTTAGCGGTTAGGAGTTAGTGTTTTATGAAGGGGTATGGTTAGAATTAGGATTGGGGTTAGAGTTAGGGTGAGGTATAGGGGTTAGGTTTAGGGGTTAGTTTTAGGGTAAAAGGATAGGATTAGGGTTACGGGTTGGGCTTAGGTTTAGGGTTAAAGTTTACTGCTAGGGTTAGGGATAGGGATCAGGGTTAGCTTTAGGGGTTCTGGTTAGGGTTAGGTGTTAGGTTAGTGTCAGGGTTAGGTCGAGTCGTGAGGGTAAGGTTTAGGGTTAGCTTTAAGAGCTAGGGTTAGGTTTAATGGTTAGGATTAGGATTCGGGTTAAGGGTTAGGGTAAGGCTTAGGGGTTAAGGTGAAGGGTTAGGGTGAAGGGTTAGTGTTTTTGTTAGGCATAGCGTTGGGGTTAGAAGTAAGGGTTACTGTCAGTGTTAGGGTTGTAGGTAGGGTTACGGTTAGGGTTAGCGGTTTAGAATTAGGGTTAGGGCTTAGGTGTCACAGTGATGACTAGGAGATAGGGTTAGGATTATCGATAGGGGTTGTTCTCAGGAAATGGGTTATGCATTAACGTTAGGATAAGAGTTTAAAGTTAGGCGCACGGTGAGGTTTACGTGTTAAGGGGAGAAATAGGAACAGGGTTGGGTGTTATGTTCAGGGTTAGGGTTATCTGTTAAAGGTATTGTTTATGCTTAGCGCACGGGCCCTGTCTGCAGTAGGCGGCCGGGGGGGAGTTTCGGGGGCTGGGATTGTACCCGGGAACCCACTCTATCATACTCTGGGTATGGGCCCGTGGGTTTCATGCAGGACACACTGGTATAGCCTCCTTTCACGCATGGCATGGGAGGATTGCAGGCTTTCTAAACTCTAAGAAAGCAAGAAGTCTGAGAATTAGATTTAGGGTTAGGATTATCTTTAGGGTTAAGGATGAAGTTTAGAGTTAGGATGAGGGCTTAGGGTTAGGGATTAGGGTTAGGGTTAAAGGTTACTCTTAGGTTTAACGGTTACACTTTGCTTTAGGGTTGAGGTTTACGGTTAGAGTTAAGATAAGGGGTTAGGGTTAGGGTTAAGTGTTAGGTTTAGGGTTCAAGATTAGGATTAGGGTTAGGATTAAAGGTTAGCGTGATAGTTAACGCTTAGGGTTAAGGTTAAGAGTTAGGGTTTAGGGTTAGGGTTAGGGTTAGGGTTAGTTTTAGGGTTAGCGTTATGTGCTATGGTTTGTGTTAGAGGTTAGGGTTAGGTTTACTGGTGATGGTTAGGGTTACGTTTAGGGGTTAGCATTAGGGTTAGGGTTAGGATTAGGGTTAAGGGGTAGTATTAGGGTTAAGTGTTGGGCTTAGGGTTAGGGTTTAGTGTTAGGGTTATCATTAAGGACTAGGGGTAGGGTCAGGGTTAAATGCTTGGTTTCGGGTAATGGTTAGGGTCAGGGTTAAGGTTCACGGATAGGGTTAGTGTTAAGGGTTACGGGTCGGTTTAGGGTTCAGGGTTAGAGTTAGCATTAGGGCTTAAGGTTAGGATTAGGCGGTAGATTAGATTTAGGGTTAGATCTAGGCGTTAGGGTAAGGGCTACCGTTAGGGTTTAGAGATAGGGTTAGGTTTAATGGTTAGGATTAGGGTTAGGGTTTGGGGTTAAAGTAAGTGTTAGGGGTTAGGTTTAAGGATCAAATGTTAGGGTTATTTTTAGCTGTAGTGTTAGGGTTAGGGATAAGGGATCCCATTAGCATTAAGGGTCTTCCTTACTGTAGGGTTAAGGGTTAGGCTTAGAGTTAAAGTTTAAGGTTAGGGTGAGTGTTAAGATTTAGGATGAGGTTTTACGGTTAGGGTAAAGGTTAAGCGTTAGTGTTAGGGATTAGTGATTAGGGTTTTTGGTTAGTGTTAAGGTTAGCGGTTAGGAGTTAGTGTTTTATGAAGGGGTATGGTTAGAATTAGGATTGGGGTTAGAGTTAGGGTGAGGTATAGGGGTTAGATTTAGGGGTTAGTTTTAGGGTAAAAGGATAGGATTAGGATTACGGGTTGGGCTCAGGTTTAGGGTTAAAGTTTACTGCTAGGGTTAGGGATAGGGTTCAGGGTTAGCTTTAGGGGTTCTGGTTAGGGTTAGGTGTTAGGTTAGTGTCAGGGTTAGGTCTAGACATGAGGGTAAGGTTTAGGGTTAGCTTTAAGAGCTAGGGTTAGGTTTAATGGTTAGGATTAGGATTAGGGTTAAGGGTTAGGGTAAGGCTTAGGGGTTAGGGTGAAGGGTTAGGGTTTTTGTTAGGCATAGCGTTGGGGTTAGAAGTAAGGGTTACTGTCAGTGTTAGGGTTGTAGGTAGGGTTACGGTTAGGGTTAGCGGTTTAGAATTAGGGTTAGGGATTAGGTGTCACAGTGATGACTAGGAGATAGGGTTAGAATTATGGGATAGGGGTTGTTCTCAGGAAATGGGTTATATATTAACGTTAGGATAAGAGGTTAAAGTTAGGCGCACGGGGAGGTTTACGTGTTAAGGGGAGAAATAGGAACAGGGTTGGGTGTTATGTTCAGGGTTAGGGTTATCTGTTAAAGGTATTGTTTATGCTTAGCGCACGGGCCCTGTCTGCATTAGGCGGACGGGGAGAGTTTAGGGGGCTGGGATTGTACCCGGGAACCCACTCTATCATACTCTGGGTATGGGCCCGTGGGTTTCATGCAGGACACAGTGGTAGAGCATCCTTTCACGCATGGCATGGGAGGATTGCAGGCTTTCTAAACTCTAAGACAGCAAGAAGTCTGAGAATTAGATTTAGGGTTAGGATTCTGGTTAGGGTTAAGGATGAAGTTTAGTGTTAGGGTGAGGCCTTAGGGTTAGGGCTTAGGGTTAGGTTTAAAGGTTACTCTTAGGTTTAACGGTTACACTTTGGTTTAGGGTTGAGGTTTACGGTTAGGGTTAAGATGAGGGTTAGGGTTAGGTACAGGGTTAGGGTTAAGTGTTAGGTTTAGGGTTGAGGATTAGGATTAGGGTTAGGATTAAAGGTTAGCTTGAGAGTTAACGCTTAGGGTTAAGGTTAAGAGTTAGGGTTTAGGGTTAGGGTTAGGGTTAGGGTTAGTTTTAGGGTTAGAGTTATGTGCTACGGTTTGTGTTAGAGGTTAGGGTTAGGTTTACTGGTCAAGGTTAGGGTTACGTTTAGGGGGTTAGCATTAGGGTTAGGGTTAGGGTTTAGGGATAGGATTAGGGTTAAGTGTTGGGCTTAGGGTTAGGTTTTAGTGTTAGGGTTATCATTAAGGATTAGGGTTAGGGTCAGGGTTAAATGCTTGGGTGCGGGTAATGGTTAGGGTCAGGGTTAAGGTTCACAGATAGGGTTAGTGTTAAGGGTTACAGGTAGGTTTAGGGTTCAGGGTTAGAGTTAGCATTAGGGCTTAAGGTTAGGATTAGGCGGTAGGTTAGATTTAGGGTTAGATCTAGGCGTTAGGGTAAGGGCTAGCGTTAGGGTTAAGAGATAGGGTTAGGTTTAATGCTTAGGATTAGGGTTAGGGTTTGGGGTTAAAGTAAGTGTTAGGGGTTAGGTTTAAGGATCCAAGGTTAGGGTTATTTTTAGCTATAGTGTTAGGGTTTGGGAGAAGGGATCCCATTAGCATTAAGGGTCTTCCTTACTGTAGGGTTAAGGGTTAGGCTTAGAGTTAAAGGTTAAGGTTAGGGTCAGTGTGAAGATTTAGGGTGAGGGTTTACGGTTAGGGTAAAGGTTAAGGGATAGGGTTAGGGATTAGTGATTAGGGTTTTTGGTTAGTGTTAGGGTTAGCGGTTAGGAGTTAGTGTTTTATGAAGGGGTATGGTTAGAATTAGGATTGCGTTTAGAGTTAGGGTGAGGTATAGGGTTTAGGTTTAGGGGTTAGTTTTAGGGTAAAAGGATGGGATTAGGGTTACTGGTTGAGCTTAGGTTTAGGGTTAAAGTTTACTGCTAGGGTTAGGGATAGGGTTCAGGGTTAGCTTTAGGGGTTCTGGTTAGGGTTAGGTGTTAGGTTAGTGTCAGGGTTAGGTCTAGTCGTGAGGGTAAGGTTTAGGGTTAGCTTTAAGAGCTAGGGTTAGGTTTAATGGTTAGGATTAGGATTAGGGTTAATGGTTAGGGTAAGGCTTAGGGGTTAGGGTGAAGGGTTAGGCTTAAGGGTTAGGGTTTTTGTTAGGCATAGCGTTGGGTTTAGAAGTAAGGGTTACTGTCAGTGTTAGGGTTGTAGGTAGGGTTACGGTTAGGGTTAGGGATTTAGAATTAGGGTTAGGGATTAGGTGTCACAGTTTTGACTAGTATATAGCGTTAGAATTATGGGATAGGGGTTGTTCTCAGGAAATGGGTTATGCATTAACGTTAGGATAAGAGGTTAAAGTTAGGCGCACGGTGAGGTTTACGTGTTAAGAGGAGAAAGAGGAACAGGGTTGGGTGTTATGTTCAGGGTTAGGGTTATCTGTTAAAGGTATTGTTTATGCCTAGCGCACGGGCACTCTCTGCATTGGGCCGGCGGGGGGAGTTTAGGGGTCTGGGATTGTACCCGGGAACCCACTCTATCATACTCTGGGTATGGGCCCATGGGTTTCATGCATGACGCAGTGGTAGAGCCTCCTTTCACGCATGGCATGGGAAGATTGCAGGCTTTCTAAACTCTAAGAAAGCAAGAAGTCTGAGAATTAGATTTAGGGTTAGGATTCTGGTTAGGGTTAAGGATGAAGTTTAGTGTTAGAGTGAGGGCTTAGGATTAGGGATTAGGGTTAGGGTTAAAGGTTACTCTTAGGTTTAACGGTTACACTTTGGTTTAGGGTTGAGGTTTACGGTTAGGGTTAAGATGAGGGGTTAGGGTTTGGTACAGGGTTAGGGTTAAGTGTTAGGTTTAGGGTTGAAGATTAGGATTAGGGTTAGGATTAAAGGTTAGCGTTAGAGTTAACGCTTAGATTTAAGGTTAAGAGTTAGGGTTTAGGGTTAGGGTTAGGGTAAGGGTTAGTTTTAGGGTTAGAGTTATGTGCTATGGTTTGTGTTAGAGGTTAGGGTTAGGTTTACTGGTCACGGTTAGGGTTACGTTTAGGGGGTAGCATTAGGGTTAGGGTTAGGGTTAAGGGATAGGATTAGGGATAAGTGTTGGGCTTAGGGTTAGGGTTTAGTGTTAGGGTTAGCATTAAGGATTAGGGGTAGGGTCAGGGTTAAATGCCTGGGTGCGGGTAATGGTTAGAGTCAGGGTTAAGGTTCACGGATAGGGTTAGTGTTAAGGGTTACGGGTAGGTTTAATGTTCAGGGTTAGAGTTAGCATTAGGGCTTAAGGTTAGGATTAGGCGGTAGGTTAGATTTAGGGTTAGATCTAGGCGTTAGGGTAAGGGCTAGCGTTAGGGTTAAGAGATAGGGTTAGGTTTAATGCTTAGGATTAGGGTTAGGGTTTGGGGTTAAAGTAAGTGTTACGGGTTAGGTTTCAGGATGAAAGATTAGGGTTATTTTTAGCTGTAGTGTTAGGGTTAGGGATAAGGGATCCCATTAGCATTAAGGGTCTTCCTTCCTGTAGGGTTAAGGGTTAGGCTTAGAGTTAAAGGTTAAGGTTAGGGTCAGTGTTAAGATTTAGGGTGAGGGTTAACTGTTAGGGTAAAGGTTAAGCGTTAGGGTTAGGGATTAGTGATTAGGGTTTTTGGTTAGCGTTAGGGTTAGCGGTTAGGAGTTAGTGTTTTATGAAGGGGTATGGTTAGAATTAGGATTGGGGTTAGAGTTAGGGTGAGGTGTAGGGGTTAGGTTTAGGGCTTAGGTTTAGGGGTTAGTTTTAGGGTAAAAGGATAGGATTAGGGTTACGGGTTGGGCTTAGGTTTAGGGTTAAAGTTTACTGCTAGGGTTAGCTATAGGGTTCAGGGTTAGCTTTAGGGGTTCTGGTTAGGGTTAGGTGTTAGGTTAGTGTCAGGGTTAGGTCTAGTCGTGAGGGTAAGGTTTAGGGTTAGCTTTAAGAGCTAGGGTTAGGTTTAATGGTCAGGATTAGGATTAGGGTTAATGGTTAGGGTAAGGCTTAGGGGTTAGGGTGAAGGGTTAGGCTCAAGGGTTAGGGTTTTTGTTAGGCATAGCATTGGGGTTAGAAGTAAGGGTTACTGTCAGTGTTAGGGTTGTAGGTAGGGTTACGGTTAGGGTTAGCGGTTCAGAATTAGGGTTAGGGATTAGGTGTCACAGTGATGACCAGGAGATAGGGTTAGAATTATGGGATAGGGGTTGTTCTCAGGAAATGGGTTATGCATTAACGTTAGGATAAGAGGTTAAAGTTAGGCGCACGGTGAGGTTTACGTGTTAAGGGGAGAAATAGGAACAGGGTTGGGTGTTATGTTCAGGGTTAGGGTTATCTGTTAAAGGTATTGTTTATGCTTAGCGCACGGGCACTCTCTGCATTGGGCCGGCGGGGGGAGTTTAGGGTTCTGGGATTGTACCCGGGAACCCACTCTATCATACTCTGGGTATGGGCCCATGGGTTTCATGCATGACGCAGTGGTAGAGCCTCCTTTCACGCATGGCATGGGAGGATTGCAGGCTTTCTAAACTCTAAGAAAGCAAGAAGTCTGAGAATTAGATTTAGGGTTAGGATTCTGGTTAGGGTTAAGGATGAAGTTTAGTGTTAGGGTGAGGGCTTAGGATAAGGGATTAGGGTTAGGGTTAAAGGTTACTCTTAGGTTTAACGGTTACACTTTGGTTTAGGGTTGAGGTTTACGGTTAGGGTTAAGATGAGGGGTTAGGGTTTGGTACAGGGTTAGGGTTAAGTGTTAGGTTTAGGGTTGAAGATTAGGATTAGGGTTAGGATTAAAGGTTACCGTGAGAGTTAACGCTTAGGGTTAAGGTTAAGAGTTAGGGTTTAGGGTTAGGGTTAGGGTAAGGGTTAGTTTTAGTGTTAGAGTTATGTGCTATGGTTTGTGTTAGAGGTTAGTGTTAGGTTTACTGGTCACGGTTAGGGTTACGTTTAGGGGGTAGCATTAGGGTTAGGGTTAGGGTTAAGGGATAGGATTAGGGATAAGTGTTGGGCTTAGGGTTAGGGTTGAGTGTTAGGGTTATCATTAAGGATTAGGGTTAGGGTCAGGGTTAAATGCTTGGGTGCGGGTAATGGTTAGGGTCAGGGTTAAGGTTCATGGATAGGGTTAGTGTTAAGGGTTACGGGTAGGTTTAGGGTTCACGGTTAGAGCTAGCATTAGGGCTTAAGGTTAGGATTAGGCGGTAGGTAAGATTTAGGGTTAGATCTAGGCGTTAGGGTAAGGGCTAGCGTTAGGGTTAAGAGATAGGGTTAGGTTTAATGCTTAGGATTAGTGTTAGGGTTTGGGGTTAAAGTAAGTGTTAGGGGTTAGGTTTAAGGATCCAGGTTAGGGTTATTTTTAGCTGTAGTGTTAGGGTTAGGGATAAGGGATCCCATTAGCATTAAGGGTCTTCCTTACTGTAGGGTTAAGGGTTAGGCTTAGAGTTAAAGGTTAAGGTTAGGGTCAGTGTTAAGATTTAGGGTGAGGGTTAACGGTTAGGGTAAAGGTTAAGCGTTAGGGTTAGGGATTAGTGATTAGGGTTTTTGGTTAGTGTTAGGGTTAGCGCTTAGGAGTTAGTGTTTTATGAAGGGGTATGGTTAGAATTAGGATTGGGGTTAGAGTTAGGGTGAGGTATAGGGGTTAGTTTTAGGGTAAAAGGATAGGATTAGGGTTACGGGTTGGGCTTAGGTTTAGGGTTAAAGTTTACTGCTAGGGTTAGGGATAGGGTTCAGGGTTAGCTTTAGGGGTTCTGGTTAGGATTAGGTGTTAGGTTAGTGTCAGGGTTAGGTCTAGTCGTGAGGGTAAGGTTTAGGGTTAGCTTTAAGAGCTAGGGTTAGGTTTAATGGTTAGGATTAGGATTAGGGTTAAGGGTTAGGGTAAGGCTTAGGGGTTAGGGTGAAGGGTTAGGGTCAAGGGTTAGGGTTTTTGTTAGGCATAGCGTTGGGGTTAGAAGTAAGGGTTACTGTCAGTGTTAGGGTTGTAGGTAGGGTTACGGTTAGGGTTAGCGGTTTAGAATTAGGGTTAGGGATTAGGTGTCACAGTGATGACTAGGAGATAGGGTTAGAATTATGGGATAGGGGTTGTTCTCAGGAAATGGGTTATATATTAACGTTAGGATAGGAGGTTAAAGTTAGGCGCACTGGGAGGTTTACGTGTTAAGGGGAGAAATAGGAACAGGGTTGGGTGTTATGTTCAGGGTTAGGGTTATCTGTTAAAGGTATTCTTTATGCTTAGCGCACAGGCCCTGTCTGCATTAGGCGGGCGGGGGGAGTTTAGGGGGCTGGGATTGTACCCGGGAACCCACTTTATCATACTCTGGGTATGGGCCCGTGGGTTTCATGCAGGACGCAGTGGTAGAGCCTCCTTTCACGCATGGCATGGGAGGATTG
>NW_027182846.1:1307500-1352063 GCF_041146395.1 Eulemur rufifrons
AGGGGGCTGGGATTGTACCCGGGAACCCACTCTATCATACTCTGGGTATGGGCCCGTGGGTTTCATGCAGGACACAGTGGTAGAGCTTCCTTTCACCCATGGCATGGGAGGATTGTAGGCTTTCTAAACTCTAAGAGAGCAAGAAGTCTGAGAATTAGATTTAGGGTTAGGATTCTGGTTAGGGTTAAGGATGAAGTTTAGTGTTAGGGTGAGGGCTTAGGGTTAGGGAATAGGGTTAGGGTTAAATGTTACTCTTAGGTATAACGGTTACACTTTGGCTTAGGGTTGAGGTTTACGGTTAGGGTTAAGATGAGGGGTTAGGGTTTGGTACAGGGTTAGGGTTAAGTGTTAGGTTTAGGGTTGAAGATTAGGATTAGGGCTAGGATTAAAGGTTAGCGTGAGAGTTAACGCTTAGCGTTAAGGTTAAGGGTTAGGGTTTAGGGTTTGGGTTAGGGTTAGGGTTAGTTTTAGGGTCAGAGTTATGTGGTATGGTTTGTGTTGGGGGTTAGGGTTAGGTTTACTGGTCACGGTTAGGGTTACGTTTAGGGGGTAGCATTAGGGTTAGGGTTAGGGTTAAGGGATAGGATTAGGGATAAGTGTTGGGCTTAGGGTTAGGGTTTAGTGTTAGGGTTAGCATTAAGGATTAGGGTTAGGATCAGGGTTAAATGCTTGGGTGCGGGTAATGGTTAGGGTCAGGATTAAGGTTCACGGATAGGGTTAGTGTTAAGGGTTACGGGTAGGTAGGGTTCAGGGTTAGTGTTAGCATTAGTGCTTAAGGTTAGTATTAGGCGGTAGGTTAGATTTAGGGTTAGATCTAGGCGTTAGGGTAAGAGCTAGCGTTAGGGTTAAGAGATAGGGTTAGGTTTAATGCTTAGGATTAGGGTTAGGGTTTGGGGTTAAAGTAAGTGTTAGGGGTTAGGTTTAAGGATCCAAGGTTAGGATTATTTTTAGCTGTAGTGTTAGGGTTAGGGATAAGGGATCCCATTAGCATTAAGGGTCTTCCTTACTGTAGGGTTAAGGGTTAGGCTTAGAGTTAAAGGTAAAGGTTAGGGTCAGGGTTAAGATTTAGGGTGAGGGTTAACGGTTAGGGTAAAGGTTAAGCGTTAGGGTTAGGGATTAGTGATTAGGGTTTTTGGTTAGTGTTAGGGTTAGCGGTTAGGAGTTAGTGTTTTATGAAGGGGTATGGTTAGAATTAGGATTGGGGTTAGAGTTAGGGTGAGGTATAGGGGTTAGGTTTAGGGGTTAGTTTTAGGGTTAAAGGGTAGGATTAGGGTTACGGGTTGGGCTTAGGTTTAGGGTTAAAGTTTACTGCTAGGGTTAGGGATAGGGTTCAGGGTTAGCTTTAGGGGTTCTGGTTAGGGTTAGGTGTTAGGTTAGTGTCAGGGTTAGGTCTAGTCGTAAGGGTAAGGTTTAGGGTTAGCTTTAAGAGCTAGGGTTAGGTTTAATGGTTAGGATTAGGATTAGGGTTAAGGGTTAGGGTAAGGCTTAGGGGTTAGGGTGAAGGGTTAGGGTCAAGGGTTAGGGTTTTTGTTAGGCATAGCGTTGGGGTTAGAAGTAAGGGTTGCTGTCAGTGTTAGGGTTGTAGGTAGGGTTACGGTTAGGGTTAGCGGTTTAGAATTAGCGTTAGGGATTAGGTGTCACAGTGATGACTAGGAGATAGGGTTAGAATTATGGGATAGGGGTTGTTCCAGGAAATGGGTGATGCATTAACGTTAGGATAAGAGGTTAAAGTTAGGCGCACGGTGAGGTTTACGTGTTAAGGGGAGAAATAGGAACAGAGTTGGGTGTTATGTTCAGGGTTAGGGTTATCTGTTAAAGGTATTGTTTATGCTTTGCGCACGGGCCCTGTCTGCATTAGGCGGGCGGGGGGAATTTAGGGGGCTGGGATTGTACGCGGGAACCCACTCTATCATACTCTGGGTATGGGCCCGTGGGTTTCATGCAGGACACAGTGGTAGAGCGTCCTTTCACGCATGGCATGGGAGGATTGCAGGCTTTCTAAACTCTAAGAGAGCAAGAAGTCTGAGAATTAGATTAAGGGTTAGGATTATGGTTAGGGTTAAGGATGAAGTTTAGTGTTAGGGTGAGGGCTTAGGGTTAGGGATTAGGGTTAGGGTTAATGTTACTCTTAGGTTTAACGGTTACACTTTGGTTTAGGGTTGAGGTATAGGGTTAGGGTTAAGATGAGGTGTTAGGGTTTGGTACAGGGTTAGGGTTAAGTGTTAGGTTTAGGGTTGAAGATTAGGATTAGGGTTAGGATTAAAGGTTAGCGTGAGAGTTAACGCTTAGTGTTAAGGTTAAGAGTTAGGGTTTAGGGTTAGGGTTAGGGTTAGTTTTAGGGTTAGAGTTATGTGCTATGGTTTGTGTTAGAGGTTAGGGTTAGGTTTACTGGTCACGGTTAGGGTTACGTTTAGGGGGTAGCATTAGGGTTAGGGTTAGGGTTAAGGGATAGGATTAGGGTTAAGTGTTGGGCTTAGGGTTAGGGTTTAGTGTTAGGGTTAGCATTAAGGATTAGGGTTAGGGTCAGGGTTAAATGCTTGGGTGCGGGTAATGGTTAGGGTCAGGGTTAAGGTTCACGGATAGGGTTAGTGTTAAGGGTTACGGGTAGGTTTAGGGTTCAGGGTTAGTGTTAGCATTAGGGCTTAAGGTTAGGATTAGGCGCTAGGTTAGATTTAGGGTTAGATCTAGGCGTTAGGGTAAGGGCTAGCGTTAGGGTTAAGAGATAGTGTTAGGTTTAATGCTTAGGATTAGGGTTAGGGTTTGGGGTTAAAGTAAGTGTTAGGGGTTAGGTTTAAGGATCCAAAGTTAGGGTTATTTTTAGCTGTAGTGTTAGGGTTAGGGATAAGGGATCCCATTAGCATTAAGGGTCTTCCTTACTGTAGGGTTAAGGGTTAAGCTTAGAGTTAAAGGTTAAGGTTAGGGTCAGGGTTAAGATTTAGGGTGAGGGCTAACGGTTAGGGTAAAGGTTAAGCGTTAGGGTTAGGGATTAGTGATTAGAGCTTTTGGTTAGTGTTAGGGTTAGCGGTTAGGAGTTAGTGTTTTATGAAGGGGTATGGTTAGAATTAGGATTGGGGTTAGAGTTAGGGTGAGGTATAGGGGTTAGGTTTAGGGGTTAGTTTTAGGGTAAAAGGATAGGATTAGGGTTACGGGTTGGGCTTAGGTTTAGGGTTAAAGTTTACTGCTGGGGTTAGGGATAGGGTTCAGGGTTAGCTTTAGGGGTTCTGGTTAGGGTTAGGTGTTAGGTTAGTGTCAGGGTTAGGTCTAGTCGTGAGGGTAAGGTTTGGATTTAGCTTTAAGAGCTAGGGTTAGGTTTAATGGTTAGGATTAGGATTAGGGTTAAGGGTTAGGGTAAGGCTTAGGGGTTAGGGTGAAGGGTTAGGGTCAAGGGTTAGGGTTTTTGTTAGGCATAGCGTTGGGGTTAGAAGTAAGGGTTACTGTCAGTGTTAGGGTTGTAGGTAGGGTTACGGTTAGGGTTAGCGGTTTAGAATTAGGGTTAGGGATTAGGTGTCACAGTGATGACTAGGAGATAGGGTTAGAATTATAGGATAGGGGTTGTTCTCAGGAAATGGGTTATGCATTAACGTTAGGATAAGAGGTTAAAGTTAGGCGCACGGTGAGGTTTAAGTGTTAAGGGGAGAAAGAGGAACAGGGTTGGGTGTTATGTTCACGGTTAGGGTTATCTGTTAAAGGTATTGTTTATGCTTAGCGTACGGACCCTATCTGCATTAGGCGGACGGGGGGAGTTTAGGGGGCTGGGATTGTACCCGGGAACCCACTCTATCATACTCTGGGTATGGGCCCGTGGGTTTCATGCAGGACACAGTGGTAGAGCCTCCTTTCACCCATGGCATGGGAGGATTGTAGGCTTTCTAAACTCTAAGAGAGCAAGAAGTCTGAGAATTAGATTTAGGGTTAGGATTCTGGTTAGGGTTAAGGATGAAGTTTAGTGTTAGGGTGAGGGCTTAGTGTTAGGGAATAGGGTTAGGGTTAAATGTTACTCTTAGGTATAACGGTTACACTTTGGTTTAGGGTTGAGGTTTACGGTTAGGGTTAAGATGAGGGGTTAGGGTTTGGTACAGGGTTAGGGTTAAGTGTTAGGTTTAGGGTTGAAGATTAGGATTAGGGCTAGGATTAAAGGTTAGCGTGAGAGTTAACGCTTAGTGTTAAGGTTAAGGGTTAGGGTTTAGGTTTAGGGTTAGGGTTAGGGTTAGTTTTAGGGTTAGAGTTATGTGGTATGGTTTCTGTTGGGGGTTAGGGTTAGGTTTACTGGTCACGGTTAGGGTTACGTTTAGGGGGTAGCATTAGGGTTAGGGTTAGGGTTAAGGGATAGGATTAGGGATAAGTGTTGGGCTTAGGGTTAGGGTTTAGTGTTAGGGTTAGCATTAAGGATTAGGGTTAGGGTCAGGGTTAAATGCTTGGGTGCGGGTAATGGTTAGGGTCAGGATTAAGGTTCACGGATAGGGTTAGTGTTAAGGGTTACGGGTAGGTTTAGGGTTAAGGGTTAGTGTTAGCATTAGTGCTTAAGGTTAGTATTAGGCGGTAGGTTAGATTTAGGGTTAGATCTAGGCGTTAGGGTAAGAGCTAGCGTTAGGGTTAAGAGATAGGGTTAGGTTTAATGCTTAGGATTAGGGTTAGGGTTTGGGGTTAAAGTAAGTGTTAGGGGTTAGGTTTAAGGATCCAAGGTTAGGGTTATTTTTAGCTGTAGTGTTAGGGTTAGGGATAAGGGATCCCATTAGCATTAAGGGTCTTCCTTACTGTAGGGTTAAGGGTTAGGCTTAGAGTTAAAGGTAAAGGTTAGGGTCAGTGTTAAGATTTAGGGTGAGGGTTAACGGTTAGGGTAAAGGTTAAGCGTTAGGGTTAGGGATTAGTGATTAGCGTTTTTGGTTAGTGTTAGGGTTAGCGGTTAGGAGTTAGTGTTTTATGAAGGGGTATGGTTAGAATTAGGATTGGGGTTAGAGTTAGGGTGAGGTATAGGGGTTAGGTTTAGGGGTTAGTTTTAGGGTAAAAGGATAGGATTAGGGTACGGGTTGGGCTTAGGTTTAGCGTTAAAGTTTACTGCTAGGGTTAGGGATAGGGTTCAGGGTTAGCTTTAGGGGTTCTGGTTAGGGTTAGGTGTTAGGTTAGTGTCAGGGTTAGGTCTAGTCGTGAGGGTAAGGTTTAGGGTTAACTTTAAGAGCTAGGGTTAGGTTTAATGGTTAGGATTAGGATTAGGGTTAAGGGTTAGGGTAAGGCTTAGGGGTTAGGGTGAAGGGTTAGGGTGAAGGGTTAGGGTTTTTGTTAGGCATAGCGTTGGGGTTAGAAGTAAGGGTTGCTGTCAGTGTTAGGGTTGTAGGTAGGGTTACGGTTAGGGTTAGCGGTTTAGAATTAGGGTTAGGGATTAGGTGTCACAGTGATGACTAGGAGATAGGGTTAAAATTATGGGATAGGGGTTGTTCTCAGGAAATGGGTTATTTATTAACGTTAGGATAAGAGGTTAAAGTTAGGCGCACGGTGAAGTTTACGTGTTAAGGGGAGAAATAGGAACAGGGTTGGGTGTTATGTTCAGGGTTAGGGTTATCTGTTAAAGGTATTGTTTATGCTTAGCGCACGGGCCCTGTCTGCATTAGGCGGGCGGGGGGAGTTTAGGGGGCTGGGATTGTACCCGGGAACCAACTCTATCATACTCTGGGTATGGGCCCGTGGGTTTCATGCAGGACACAGTGGTAGAGCCTCCTTTCACGCATGGCATGGGAGGATTGCAGACTTTCTAAACTCTAAGAAAGCAAGAAGTCTGAGAATTAGATTTATGGTTAGGATTCTCGTTAGGGTTAAGGATGAAGTTTAGTGTTAGGGTGAGGACGTAGGGTTAGGGATTAGGGATAGGGTTAAAGGTTACTCTTAGGTTTAACGGTTACACTTTGGTTTAGGGTTGAGGTTTACGGTTAGGGTTAAGATGAGGGGTTAGGGTTTGGTACAGGGTTAGGGTTAAGTGTTAGGTTTAGGGTTGAAGATTAGGATTAGGGTTAGGATTAAAGGTTAGTGTGAGAGTTAACGCTTAGGGTTAAGGTTAAGAGTTAGGGTTTAGGGTTAGGGTTAGGGTTAGGGTTAGTTTTAGGGTTAGAGTTATGTGGTATGGTTTCTGTTGGGGGTTAGGGTTAGGTTTACTGGTCACGGTTAGGGTTACGTTTAGGGGGTAGCATTAGGGTTAGGGTTAGGGTTAAGGGATAGGATTAGGGATAAGTGTTGGGCTTAGGGTTAGGGTTTAGTGTTAGGGTTAGCATTAAGGATTAGGGTTAGGGTCAGGGTTAAATTCTTGGGTGGGGGTAATGGTTAGGGTCAGGATTAAGGTTCACGGATAGGGTTAGTGTTAAGGGTTACGGGTAGGTTTAGGGTTAAGGGTTAGTGTTAGCATTAGTGCTTAAGGTTAGTATTAGGCGGTAGGTTAGATTTAGGGTTAGATCTAGGCGTTAGGGTAAGAGCTAGCGTTAGGGTTAAGAGATAGGGTTAGGTTTAATGCTTAGGATTAGGGTTAGGGTTTGGGGTTAAAGTAAGTGTTAGGGGTTAGGTTTAAGGATCCAAGGTTAGGGTTATTTTTAGCTGTAGTGTTAGGGTTAGGGATAAGGGATCCCATTAGCATTAAGGGTCTTCCTTACTGTAGGGTTAAGGGTTAGGCTTAGAGTTAAAGGTAAAGGTTAGGGTCAGTGTTAAGATTTAGGGTGAGGGTTAACGGTTAGGGTAAAGGTTAAGCGTTAGGGTTAGGGATTAGTCATTAGGGTTTTTGGTTAGTGTTAGGGTTAGCGGTTAGGAGTTAGTGTTTTAAGAAGGGGTATGGTTAGAATTAGGATTGGGGTTAGAGTTAGGGTGAGGTATAGGGGTTAGGTTTAGGGGTTAGTTTTAGGGTAAAAGGATAGGATTAGGGTACGGGTTGGGCTTAGGTTTAGGGTTAAAGTTTACTGCTAGGGTTAGGGATAGGGTTCAGGGTTAGCTTTAGGGGTTCTGGTTAGGGTTAGGTGTTAGGTTAGTGTCAGGGTTAGGTCTAGTCGTGAGGGTAAGGTTTAGGGTTAACTTTAAGAGCTAGGGTTAGGTTTAATGGTTAGGATTAGGATTAGGGTTAAGGGTTAGGGTAAGGCTTAGGGGTTAGGGTGAAGGGTTAGGGTCAAGGGTTAGGGTTTTTGTTAGGCATAGCGTTGGGGTTAGAAGTAAGGGTTGCTGTCAGTGTTAGGGTTGTAGGTAGGGTTACGGTTAGGGTTAGCGGTTTAGAATTAGGGTTAGGGATTAGGTGTCACAGTGATGACTAGGAGATAGGGTTAAAATTATGGGATAGGGGTTGTTCTCAGGAAATGGGTTATTTATTAACGTTAGGATAAGAGGTTAAAGTTAGGCGCACAGTGAAGTTGACGTGTTAAGGGGAGAAATAGGAACAGGGTTGGGTGTTATGTTCAGGGTTAGGGTTATCTGTTAAAGGTATTGTTTATGCTTAGCGCACGGGCCCTGTCTGCATTAGGCGGGCGGGGGGAGTTTAGGGGGCTGGGATTGTACCCGGGAACCCACTCTATCATACTCTGGGTATGGGCCCGTGGGTTTCATGCAGGACACAGTGGTAGAGCCTCCTTTCACGCATGGCATGGGAGGATTGCAGGCTTTCTAAACTCTAAGAGAGCAAGAAGTCTGAGAATTAGATTTAGGGTTAGGATTCTGGTTAGGGTTAAAGATGAAGTTTAGTGTTAGGGTGAGGACGTAGGGTTAGGGATTAGGGATAGGGTTAAAGGTTACTCTTAGGTTTAACGGTTACACTTTGGTTTAGGGTTGAGATATAGGGTTAGGGTTAAGATGAGGGGTTAGGGTTTGGTACAGGGTTAGGGTTAAGTGTTAGGTTTAGGGTTGAAGATTAGGATTAGGGTTAGGATTAAAGGTTAGTGTGAGAGTTAACGCTTAGGGTTAAGGTTAAGAGTTAGGGTTTAGGGTTAGGGTTAGGGTTAGGGTTAGTTTTAGGGTTAGAGTTATGTGCTATGGTTTGTGTTAGAGGTTAGGGTTAGGTTTACTGGTCACGGTTAGGGTTACGTTTAGGGGGTAGCATTAGGGTTAGGGTTAGGGTTAAGGGATAGGATTAGGGATAAGTGTTGGGCTTAGGGTTAGGGTTTAGTGTTAGGGTTAGCATTAAGGATTAGGGTTAGGGTCAGGGTTAAATGCTTGGGTGTGGGTAATGGTTAGGGTCAGGGTTAAGGTTCACGGATAGGGTTAGTGTTAAGGGTTACGGGTAGGTTTAGGGTTAAGGGTTAGTGTTAGCATTAGTGCTTAAGGTTAGTATTAGGCGGTAGGTTAGATTTAGGGTTAGATCTAGGCGTTAGGGTAAGAGCTAGCGTTAGGGTTAAGAGATAGGGTTAGGTTTAATGCTTAGGATTAGGGTTAGGGTTTGGGGTTAAAGTAAGTGTTAGGGGTTAGGTTTAAGGATCCAAGGTTAGGGTTATTTTTAGCTGTAGTGTTAGGGTTAGGGATAAGGGATCCCATTAGCATTAAGGGTCTTCCTTACTGTAGGGTTAAGGGTTAGGCTTAGAGTTAAAGGTAAAGGTTAGGGTCAGTGTTAAGATTTAGGGTGAGGGTTAACGGTTAGGGTAAAGGTTAAGCGTTAGGGTTAGGGATTAGTGATTAGGGTTTTTGGTTAGTGTTAGGGTTAGCGGTTAGGAGTTAGTGTTTTATGAAGGGGTATGGTTAGAATTAGGATTGGGGTTAGAGTTAGGGTGAGGTATAGGGGTTAGGTTTAGGGGTTAGTTTTAGGGTAAAAGGATAGGATTAGGGTTACGGGTTGGGCTTAGGTTTAGGGTTAAAGTTTACTGCTAGGGTTAGGGATAGGGTTCAGGGTTAGCTTTAGGGGTTCCGGTTAGGGTTAGGTGTTAGGTTAGTGTCAGGGTTAGGTCTAGTCGTGAGGGTAATGTTTAGGGTTAGCTTTAAGAGCTAGGGTTAGGTTTAATGGTTAGGATTAGGATTAGGGTTAAGGGTTAGGGTAAGGCTTAGGGGTTAGGGTCAAGGGTTAGGCTGAAGGGTTAGTGTTTTTGTTAGGCATAGCGTTGGGGTTAGAAGTAAGGGTTACTGTCAGTGTTAGGGTTGTAGGTAGGGTTACGGTTAGGGTTAGCGGTTTAGAATTAGGGTTAGGGATTAGGTGTCACAGTGATGACTAGGAGATAGGGTTAGAATTATGAGATAGGGGTTGTTCTCAGGAAATGGGTTATGCATTAACGTTAGGATAAGAGGTTAAAGTTAGGCGCACGGTGAGGTTTACGTGTTAAGGGGAGAAATAGGAACAGGGTTGGGTGTTATGTTCAGGGTTAGGGTTATCTGTTAAAGGTATTGTTTATGCTTAGCGCACGTTCCCTGTCTGGATTAGGCGGGCGGGGGGAGTTTAGGGGGCTGGGACTGTACCCGGGAACCCAATCTATCATACTCTGGGTATGGGCCCGTGGGTTTCATGCAGGACACAGTGGTAGAGCCTCCTTTCACGCATGGCATGGGAGGATTGTAGGCTTTCTAAACTCTAAGAAAGCAAGAAGTCTGAGAATTAGATTTAGGGTTAGGATTCTGGTTAGGGTTAAGGATGAAGTTTAGTGTTAGGGTGAGGGCTTAGGGTTAGGGAATAGGGTTAGGGTTAAAGGTTACTCTTAGGTTTAACGGTTACACTTTGGTTTAGGGTTGAGGTTTACGGTTAGGGTTAAGATGAGGGGTTAGGGTTTGGTACAGGGTTAGGGTTAAGTGTTAGGTTTAGGGTTGAAGATTAGGATTAGGGTTAGGATTAAAGGTTAGCGTGAGAGTTAACGCTTAGTGTTAAGGTTAAGAGTTAGGGTTTAGGGTTAGGGTTAGGGTTAGTTTTAGGGTTAGAGATATGTGCTATGGTTTGTGTTAGAGGTTAGGGTTAGGTTTACTGGTCAAGGTTAGGGTTACGTTTAGGGGTTAGCATTAGGGTTAGGATTAGGGTTAGGGTTGAGGGATAGTATTAGGGTTAAGTCTTGGGATTAGGGTTAGCGTTTAGTGTTAGAGTTAGCATTAAGGATTAGGGTTAGGGTCAAGGTTAAATGCTTGGGTGCGGGTAATGGTCAGGGTCAGGCTTAAGGTTCACGGATAGGGTTAGTGTTAAGGGTTACGGGTAGGTTTAGGGTTCAGGGTTAGTGTTAGCATTAGGGCTTAAGGTTAGGATTAGGCGGTAGGTTAGATTTAGGGTTAGATCTAGGCGTTAGGGTAAGGGCTAGCGTTAGGGTTAAGAGATAGGGTTAGGTTTAATGCTTAGGATTAGGGTTAGGGTTTGGGGTTAAAGTAAGTGTTAGGGGTTAGGTTTAAGGATCCAAGGTTAGGGTTATTTTTAGCTGTAGTGTTAAAGTTAGGGATAAGGGATCCCATTAGCATTAAGGGTCTTCCTTACTGTAGGGTTAAGGGTTAGGCTTAGAGTTAAAGGTTAAGGTTAGGGTCAGTGTTAAGATTTAGGGTGAGGGTTAACGGTTAGGGTAAAGGTTAAGCGTTAGGGTTAGGGATTAGTGATTGGGTTTTTAGTTAGTGTTAGGGTTAGCGGTTAGGAGTTAGTGTTTCATGAAGGGGTATGGTTAGAATTAGGATTGGGTTTAGAGTTAGGGTGAGGTATAGGGGTTAGGTTTAGGGGTTAGTTTTAGGGTAAAAGGATAGGATTAGGGTTACGGGTTGGGCTTAGGTTTCGGGTTAAAGTTTACTGCTAGGGTTAGGGATAGGGTTCAGGGTTAGGTTTAGGGGCTCTGGTTAGGGTTAGGTGTTAGGTTAGTGTCAGGGTTAGGTCTAGTCGTGAGGGTAAGGTTTAGGGTTAGCTTTAAGAGCTAGGGTTAGGTTTAATGGTTAGGATTAGGATTAGGGTTAAGGGTTAGGGTAAGGCTTAGGGGTTAGGGTGAAGGGTTAGGGTCAAGGGTTAGGGTTTTTGTTAGGCATAGCGTTGGGGTTAGAAGTAAGGGTTACTGTCAGTGTTAGGGGTGTAGGTAGGGTTCCGGTTAGTGTTAGCGGTTTAGAATTAGGGTTAGGGATTAGGTGTCACAGTGATGACTAGGAGATAGGGTTAGAATTATGGGATAGGGGTTGTTCTCAGGAAATGGGTTATGCATTAACGTTAGGATAAGAGGTTAAAGTTAGGCGCACGGTGAGGTTTACATGTTAAGGGGAGAAATAGGAACAGGGTTGGGTGTTACGTTCAGGGTTAGGGTTATCTGTTAAAGGTATTGTTTATGCTTAGCGCACGGGCCCTGTCTGCATTAGGCGGGCGAGGGGAGTTTAGGGGGCTGGGATTGTACCCGGGAACCCACTCTATCATACTCTGGGTATGGGCCCGTGGGTTTCATGCAGGACACAGTGGTAGAGTCTCCTTTCACGCATTGCATGGGAGGATTGCAGGCTTTCTTAACTCTAAGAGAGCAAGAAGTCTGAGAATTAGATTTAGGGTTAGGATTCTGGTTAGGGTTAAGGATGAAGTTTAGTGTTAGGGTGAGGTCTTAGTGTTAGGGATTAGGGTTAGGGTTAAAGGTTACTCTTAGGTTTAACGGTTACACTTTGGTTTAGTGTTGAGGTTTACAGTTAGGGTTAAGATGAGGGGTTAGGGTTTGGTACAGGGTTAGGGTTAAGTGTTAGGTTTAGGGTTGAAGATTAGGATTAGGTTTAGGATTAAAGGTTAGCGTGAGAGTTAACGCTTAGGGTTAAGGTTAAGAGTTAGGGTTTAGGGTTAGGGTTAGGGTTAGGGTTAGTTTTAGGGATAGAGTTATGTGCTATGGTTTGTGTTAGAGGTTAGGGTTAGGTTTACTGGTCACGGTTAGGGTTACGTTTAGGGGGTAGCATTATGGTTAGGGATAGGATTAGGGATAAGTGTTGGGCTTAGGGTTAGGGTTTAGTGTTAGGGTTAGCATTAAGGATTAGGGTTAGGGTCAGGGTTAAATGCTTGGGTGCGGGTAATGGTTAGGGTCAGGGTTAAGGTTCACGGATAGGGTTAGTGTTAAGGGTTACGGGTAGGTTTAGGGTTCAGGGTTAGTGTTAGCATTAGTGCTGAAGGTTAGGATTAGGCGGTAGCTTAGATTTAGGGTTAGATTTAGGCGTTAGGGTAAGGGCTAGCGTTAGGGTTAAGAGATAGGGTAAGGTTTAATGCTTAGGATTAGGGTTAGGGTTTGGGGTTAAAGTAAGTGTTAGGGGTTAGGTTTAAGGATCCAAGGTTAGGGTTATTTTTAGCTGTAGTGTTAGGGTTAGGGATAAGGGATCCCATTAGCATTAAGGGTCTTCCTTACTGTAGGGTTAAGGGTTAGGCTTAGAGTTAAAGGTTAAGGTTAGGGTCAGTGTTAAGATTTAGGGTGAGGGTTAACGGTTAGGGTAAAGGTTAAGCGTTAGGGTTAGGGATTAGTGATTAGGGTTTTTGGTTAGTGTTAGGGTTAGCGGTTAGGAGTTAGTGTTTTATGAAGGGGTATGGTTAGAATTAGGATTGGGGTTAGAGTTAGGGTGAGGTATAGGGGTTAGGTTTAGGGGTCAGTTTTAGGGTAAAAGGATAGGATTAGGGTTACGGGTTGGGCTTAGGTTTAGGGTTAAAGTTTACTGCTGGGGTTAGGGATAGGGTTCAGGGTTAGCTTTAGGGGTTCTGGTTAGGGTTAGGTGTTAGGTTAGTGTCAGGGTTAGGTCTAGTCGTGAGGGTAAGGTTTAGGGTTAGCTTTAAGAGCTAGGGTTAGGTTTAATGGTTAGGATTAGGATTAGGGTTAAGGGTTAGGGTAAGGCTTAGGGGTTAGGGTGAAGGGTTAGGGTCAAGGGTTAGGGTTTTTGTTAGGCATAGCGTTGGGGTTAGAAGTAAGGGTTACTGTCAGTGTTAGGGTTGTAGGTAGGGTTACGGTTAGGGTTAGCGGTTTAGAATTAGGGTTAGGGATTAGGTGTCACAGTGATGACTAGGAGATAGGGTTAGAATTATGGGATAGGGGTTGTTCTCAGGAAATGGGTTATGCATTAACGTTAGGATAAGAGGTTAAAGTTAGGCGCACGGTGAGGTTTACGTGTTAAGGGGAGAAATAGGAACAGGGTTGGGTGTTATGTTCAGGGTTAGGGTTATCTGTTAAAGGTATTTTTTATGCTTAGCGCACGGGCCCTGTCTGCATTAGGCGGGTGGGGGGAGTTTAGGGGGCTGGGATTGTACCCGGGAACCCACTCTATCATACTCTGGGTATGGGCCCACGGGTTTCATGCAGGACACAGTGGTAGAGCCTCCTTTCACGCATGGCATGGGAGGATTGCAGCCTTTCTAAACTCTAAGAAAGCAAGAAGTCGGAGAATTAGATTTAGGGTTAGGATTCTGGTTAGGTTAAGGATGAAGTTTAGTGTTAGGGTGAGGGCTTAGGGTTAGGGATTAGGGTTAGGGTTAAAGGTTACTCTTAGGTTTAACGGTTACACTTTGGTTTAGGGTTGAGGTTTACGGTTACGGTTAAGATGAGGGGTTAGGGTTTGGTACAGGGTTAGGGTTAAGTGTTAGGTTTAGGGTTGAAGATTAGGATTAGGGTTAGGATTAAAGGTTAGCGTGAGAGTTAACGCTTAGGGTTAAGGTTAAGAGTTAGGGTTTAGGGTTAGGGTTAGGGTTAGTTTTAGGGTTAGAGTTATGTGCTATGGTTTGTGTTAGAGGTTAGGGTTAGGTTTACTGGTCACGGTTAGGGTTACGTTTAGGGGTTAGCATTAGGGTTAGCGTTAGGGTTAAGGGATAGGATTAGGGTTAAGTGTTGGGCTTAGGGTTAGGGTTTAGTGTTAAGGTTAGCATTAAGGATTAGGGTTAGGGTCAGGGTTAAATGCTTGGGTGCGGGTAATGGTTAGGGTCATGGTTTAGGTTCACGGATAGGGTTAGTGTTTAGGGTTACGGGTAGGTTTAGGGTTCAGGGTTAGTGTTAGCATTAGGGCTTAAGGTTAGGATTAGGCGGTAGGTTAGATTCAGGGTTAGATCTAGGCGTTAGAGTAAGGGCTAGCGTTAGGGTTAAGAGATAGGTTTAGGTTTAATGCTTAGGATTAGGGTTAGGGTTTGGGGTTAAAGTAAGTGTTAGGGGTTAGGTTTAAGGATCCAAGGTTAGGGTTATTTTTAGCTGTAGTGTTAGGGTTAGGGATAAGGGATCCCATTAGCATTAAGGGTCTTCCTTACTGTAGGGTTAAGGGTTAGGCTTAGAGTTAAAGGTTAAGGTTAGGGTCAGGGTTAAGATTTAGGGTGAGGGTTAACGGTTAGGGTAAAGGTTAAGCGTTAGGGTTAGGGATTAGTGATTAGGGTTTTTGGTTAGTGTTAGGGTTAGCGGTTAGGAGTTAGTGTTTTATGAAGGGGTATGGTTAGAATTAGGATTGGGGTTAGAGTTAGGGTGAGGTATAGAGGTTAGGTTTAGGGGTTAGTTTTAGGGTAAAAGGATAGGATTAGGGTTACGGGTTGGCCTTAGGTTTAGGGTTAAAGTTTACTGCTAGGGTTAGGGATAGGGTTCAGGGTTAGCTTTAGGGGTTCCGGTTAGGGTTAGGTGTTAGGTTAGTGTCAGGGTTAGGTCTAGTCGTGAGGGTAATGTTTAGGGTTAGCTTTAAGAGCTAGGGTTAGGTTTAATGGTTAGGATTAGGATTAGGGTTAAGGGTTAGGGTAAGGCTTAGGGGTTAGGGTGAAGGGTTAGGCTGAAGGGTTAGTGTTTTTTTAGGCATAGCGTTGGGGTTAGAAGTAAGGCTTACTGTCAGTGTTAGGGTTGTAGGTAGGGTTACGGTTAGGGTTAGCGGTTTAGAATTAGGGTTAGGGATTAGGTGTCACAGTGATGACTAGGAGATAGGGTTAGAATTATGGGATAGGGTTGTTCTCAGGAAATGGGTTATGCATTAACGTTAGGATAAGAGGTTAAAGTTAGGCGCACGGTGAGGTTTACGTGTTAAGGGGAGAAATATGAACAGGGTTGGGTGTTATGATCAGTGTTAGGGTTATCTGTTAAAGGTATTGTTTATGCTTAGCGCACGGGCCCTGTCTGGATTAGGCGGGCGGGGGGAGTTTAGGGGGCTGGGACTGTACCCAGGAACCCAATCTATCATACTCTGGGTATGGGCCCGTGGGTTTCATGCAGGACACAGTGGTAGAGCCTCCTTTCACGCATGGCATGGGAGGATTGTAGGCTTTCTAAACTCTAAGAAAGCAAGAAGTCTGAGAATTAGATTTAGGGTTAGGATTCTGGTTAGGGTTAAGGATGAAGTTTAGTGTTAGGGTGAGGGCTTAGGGTTAGGGAATAGGGTTAGGGTTAAAGGTTACTCTTAGGTTTAACGGTTACACTTTGGTTTAGGGTTGAGGTTTACGGTTAGGGTTAAGATGAGGGGTTAGGGTTTGGTACAGGGTTAGGGTTAAGTGTTAGGTTTAGGGTTGAAGATTAGGATTAGGGTTAGGATTAAAGGTTAGCGTGAGAGTTAACGCTTAGTGTTAAGGTTAAGAGTTAGGGTTTAGGGTTAGGGTTAGGGTTAGTTTTAGGGTTAGAGATATGTGCTATGGTTTGTGTTAGAGGTTAGGGTTAGGTTTACTGGTCAAGGTTAGGGTTACGTTTAGGGGTTAGCATTAGGGTTAGGATTAGGGTTAGGGTTGAGGGATAGGATTAGGGTTAAGTCTTGGGATTAGGGTTAGGGTTTAGTGTTAGAGTTAGCATTAAGGATTAGGGTTAGGGTCAAGGTTAAATGCTTGGGTGCGGGTAATGGTCAGGGTCAGGCTTAAGGTTCACGGATAGGGTTAGTGTTAAGGGTTACGGGTAGGTTTAGGGTTCAGGGTTAGTGTTAGCATTAGGGCTTAAGGTTAGGATTAGGCGGTAGGTTAGATTTAGGGTTAGATCTAGGCGTTAGGGTAAGGGCTAGCGTTAGGGTTAAGAGATAGGGTTAGGTTTAATGCTTAGGATTAGGGTTAGGGTTTGGGGTTAAAGTAAGTGTTAGGGGTTAGGTTTAAGGATCCAAGGTTAGGGTTATTTTTAGCTGTAGTGTTAAAGTTAGGGATAAGGGATCCCATTAGCATTAAGGGTCTTCCTTACTGTAGGGTTAAGGGTTAGGCTTAGAGTTAAAGGTTAAGGTTAGGGTCAGTGTTAAGATTTAGGGTGAGGGTTAACGGTTAGGGTAAAGGTTAAGCGTTAGGGTTAGGGATTAGTGATTGGGTTTTTGGTTAGTGTTAGGGTTAGCGGTTAGGAGTTAGTGTTTTATGAAGGGGTATGGTTAGAATTAGGATTGGGTTTAGAGTTAGGGTGAGGTATAGGGGTTAGGTTTAGGGGTTAGTTTTAGGGTAAAAGGATAGGATTAGGGTTACGGGTTGGGCTTAGGTTTAGGGTTAAAGTTTACTGCTAGGGTTAGGGATAGGGTTCAGGGTTAGGTTTAGGGGCTCTGGTTAGGGTTAGGTGTTAGGTTAGTGTCAGGGTTAGGTCTAGTCGTGAGGGTAAGGTTTAGGGTTAGCTTTAAGAGCTAGGGTTAGGTTTAATGGTTAGGATTAGGATTAGGGTTAAGGGTTAGGGTAAGGCTTAGGGGTTAGGGTGAAGGGTTAGGGTCAAGGGTTAGGGTTTTTGTTAGGCATAGCGTTGGGGTTAGAAGTAAGGGTTACTGTCAGTGTTAGGGTTGTAGGTAGGGTTCCGGTTAGTGTTAGCGGTTTAGAATTAGGGTTAGGGATTAGGTGTCACAGTGATGACTAGGAGATAGGGTTAGAATTATGGGATAGGGGTTGTTCTCAGGAAATGGGTTATGCATTAACGTTAGGATAAGAGGTTAAAGTTAGGCGCACGGTGAGGTTTACATGTTAAGGGGAGAAATAGGAACAGGGTTGGGTGTTATGTTCAGGGTTAGGGTTATCTGTTAAAGGTATTGTTTATGCTTAGCGCACGGGCCCTGTCTGCATTAGGCGGGCGGGGGGAGTTTAGGGGGCTGGGATTGTACCCGGGAACCCACTCTATCATACTCTGGGTATGGGCCCGTGGGTTTCATGCAGGACACAGTGGTAGAGTCTCCTTTCACGCATTGCATGGGAGGATTGCAGGCTTTCTTAACTCTAAGAGAGCAAGAAGTCTGAGAATTAGATTTAGGGTTAGGATTCTGGTTAGGGTTAAGGATGAAGTTTAGTGTTAGGGTGAGGGCTTAGTGTTAGGGATTAGGGTTAGGGTTAAAGGTTACTCTTAGGTTTAACGGTTACACTTTGGTTTAGTGTTGAGGTTTACAGTTAGGGTTAAGATGAGGGGTTAGGGTTTGGTACAGGGTTAGGGTTAAGTGTTAGGTTTAGGGTTGAAGATTAGGATTAGGTTTAGGATTAAAGGTTAGCGTGAGAGTTAACGCTTAGGGTTAAGGTTAAGAGTTAGGGTTTAGGGTTAGGGTTAGGGTTAGTTTTAGGGTTAGAGTTATGTGCTATGGTTTGTGTTAGAGGTTAGGGTTAGGTTTACTGGTCACGGTTAGGGTTACGTTTAGGGGTTAGCATTAGGGTTAGCGTTAGGGTTAAGGGATAGGATTAGGGTTAAGTGTTGGGCTTAGGGTTAGGGTTTAGTGTTAAGGTTAGCATTAAGGATTAGGGTTAGGGTCAGGGTTAAATGCTTGGGTGCGGGTAATGGTTAGGGTCATGGTTTAGGTTCACGGATAGGGTTAGTGTTAAGGGTTACGGGTAGGTTTAGGGTTCAGGGTTAGTGTTAGCATTAGGGCTTAAGGTTAGGATTAGGCGGTAGGTTAGATTCAGGGTTAGATCTAGGTGTTAGAGTAAGGGCTAGCGTTAGGGTTAAGAGATAGGTTTAGGTTTAATGCTTAGGATTAGGGTTAGGGTTTGGGGTTAAAGTAAGTGTTAGGGGTTAGGTTTAAGGATCCAAGGTTAGGGTTATTTTTAGCTGTAGTGTTAGGGTTAGGGATAAGGGATCCCATTAGCATTAAGGGTCTTCCTTACTGTAGGGTTAAGGGTTAGGCTTAGAGTTAAAGTTTAAGGTTAGGGTCAGGGTTAAGATTTAGGGTGAGGGTTAACGGTTAGGGTAAAGGTTAAGCGTTAGGGTTAGGGATTAGTGATTAGGGTTTTTGGTTAGTGTTAGGGTTAGCGGTTAGGAGTTAGTGTTTTATGAAGGGGTATGGTTAGAATTAGGATTGGGGTTAGAGTTAGGGTGAGGTATAGGGGTTAGGTTTAGGGGTTAGTTTTAGGGTAAAAGGATAGGATTCGGGTTACGGGTTGGGCTTAGGTTTAGGGTTAAAGTTTACTGCTAGGGTTAGGGATAGGGTTCAGGGTTAGCTTTAGGGGTTCTGGTTAGGGTTAGGTGTTAGGTTAGTGTCAGGGTTAGGTCTAGTCGTGAGGGTAAGGTTTACGGTTAGCTTTAAGAGCTAGGGTTAGGTTTAATGGTTAGGATTAGGATTAGGGTTAAGGGTTAGGGTAAGGTTTAGGGGTTAGGGTGAAGGGTTAGGGTCAAGAATTAGGGTTTTTTGGGGGGGTCGGAAGATGGTGGAGTGGCCGTGACTGCTCGGATCTGCGCTCCGGCGAGGAACCGTGGATCCGGACCTGCCACAACGCTGGAGGACCGCTCCCACACAGGAACAGCGGTGTGAATCCACGGAGAATCAGCGTGGGACAAACAGAGCAAGTGAGGTCTGAGGTGAACAGAAATTAAGATCGCGGAACTCTGCGGAAGGCGCGGAACAGACAGTAGCCAGCGGAGCGCAGGCGGCTGCGCCCGCCCCCAGATGGGGTGGGGGCAGTCTTTAAGAAAAGCGGCTTGCGCTCCTCACTGTCCTCCAACCCCAATTGCTTGGAGACCCCCTCGCAAGCCAGAGCAGAATCTCCGAGCGAGACGTAGGGCATTGCAGACAGGAGGCTTTTTCGGGAGAATAGCTTGGAACCTGGGAAGTCTCGGCTGAGACAGTCCTTGGCGAGAAGGGACGGACCTGTGCCAAGGGGGAGGGGCACGATCAATCCCCGATTAGCGAATTGCGCTGTACCTCTGCGCTACTTTTGTCGGTGGTTCTTCAGCCGGTGGCCCCCGGCGGCTTTGCCCGCCAAACCCCCCGGCAGCGGCGGTCCCTGGTCTCTGCCTGCCGGGGAGCCGGTCCCCCTCCGACCCCGGAGCGCTGCGGGCGCCATCTTGAAAGCAAAGTCGGAACCGCTCGGGAGCCATAAGGTGCCCAGCGGCTCTCTCTCCCCGGCGCCCCCCGCTGGTCTCTGGGCCCGCGCCATCTCCGCCGGCGGCACTCGGCGTGAAGGGGCGGAGCTGCGCTAAGACTTAAAATAAACACTGAGTTGCCGCTCCGGAACCAACGGAACGGGCGTGAAGGGGCGGAGCTGCGCTAAGACTTAAAATAAACACTGAGTTGCCACTCCGGAACCAACGGAGCGGGCGTGAAGGGGCGGAGCTGCGCTAAGGCTTAAAATAAACACTGAGTTGCCGCTCCAGAACCAACGGGGCGGAGCTGCGCTAAGACTTAAAATAAACACTGAGTTGCCGCTCCGGAACCAACGGAGGGGGCATGAAGGGGCGGAGCTGCGCTAAGTCTTAAAATAAACACTGAGTTGCCGCTCCGGAACCAACGGAGCGGGCGTGAAGGGGCGGAGCTGCGCTAAGACTTAAAATAAACACTGAGTTGCCGCTCCGGAACCAACGGAGCGGGCGTGAAGGGGCGGAGCTGCGCTAAGACTTAAAATAAACACTGAGTTGCCGCTCCGGAACCAACGGAGCGGGCGTGAAGGGGCGGAGCTGCGCTAAGACTTAAAATAAACACTGAGTTGCCGCTCCGGAACCAACGGAGCGGGCGTGAAGGGGCGGAGCTGCGCTAAGGCGCAAAAACACGATCAATGAGCCGCTGAACTGTATACTTCAGAATTGTGTATCCCTTCGTTTAGCTATGCGCTGTGGTGCTGTGTAGCTCTGTTTTTGTTCTTTTGTGTTTGTGTTTTTGTTGTTTCTGGGTTAGGTCTCTTTGTGTTATTTGTTAGTTTGGTTTTTGTTTTTGTCTTTGTTTTTTTTTTTTTTTTATTTTTATTTTTTTTTTCTTTTTTTCCTCTTCTCTTCTCCTTTTCTTTTCTCTTTCTTTTTCTTCTCCTTCTGTTCTTTCTTTTCACTTCTTTTTTTTTTTCTTTTCTTTTCTTTTTTCTTTTTCCTTATTTCTTCTCTCTTTTTGCCTTCTAACTGGGAACCCACGCTGAGCTTGGGAACGGGCCAGGCCCCTGGCTCTGGTACATACCGGAACCTGAGTAGTCACTCCCAACGCCGGCGATCTGCGGGCGCGCAATAGCCATCTTGGGGCCCACTGCCAAGTCACTGCGGAGCAATAGGGTGCCAAGAGGCTCCCTGGACGGCCCCCTCCCCTGGTCCACAGACCTTATATAGGGTCCCCACCCACGTCTAAATATTGACTACTTCTCCAGAAGCGAGAGTGTGGAGCCTGGTCCCCGGGGACATTGGGCCAAGGCAGACTTTAGCCTGTGGGAGTTGTGGCAAATGGGGCGCTGAGCGAGCGAGGGCACCATCCACTCCCCACAACTAGTATTTTTCCTGCAGATAGAGACAGAAACCACCCCTATAGAGGAAGAACCAAAGGGAAACAAACAAACAAAGAGAATTTTGGCCCACTACTAGTGTGGACCCTGCCTGCCCTCTGAAAGACTACAACACAGTGTCCTAACTCACCAAAGCAGTCTTGGATCACTCCAATCCTCTAGGATTGGACCCATCAGAAGCAGTCCCCCAACTGAAATAGAAAAATTTCTAAACAATTCACAACAGTCTTCCCCTCTTGCCAAAGGAAGCAATATACCTAGACTACCCCACAGCCTAAGAATAGAGCACAGAGAGTGCTGTTAACCAGACTAAATCTATAAGTAAAGATCCAACGATTAATCTAGATGGGAAGGGCCCAGAGAAAAAACACAGGAAGCACAAAGAATCAAACAGAAAGCTCACCCCCAAAGAGAAATACCGGCTCTCAACCATTTGACACAAACCAGACTCAAAACACCAACATGTCACAGGAAGAATTCCAATTATGGATCATAAACAAGCTAAATAATACACAAGAATCAATGGACAGACAACACAAGGAAAATGCAAAAAAAATTCAGGATTTGGAGGAAAAATTCACTAAAGAAATTGAAATATTGAAGAAAAACCAAACTGAACTCCTAGAAATGAAGAATTCACTCAGAGAGCTACAAAACACTATGGAAAGTCTCAAAAGCAGGGTAGATCAAACAGAGGAAAGAATTTCAGAAATTGAAGATAACTTCTTTCAACTAAATAAGTCAGTCACAGAGATAGATCAAAAGAGTAAGAGAAATGATCTGAGTCTTCAAGAAATGTGGGATTATGTGAAGAAACCTAACTTGAGAGTTATTGGCATCCCTGAGGGTGAAGAAGACAATAAGCAAGGGTTGGACAAGCTATTTGAAGACATAATCGAGGAAAATTTTCCAGGCCTTGCCAATACTCTAGACATACAGATTCAAGAAGCTCAAAGGACCCCTGGGAGATTCATAGCAAATAGGAAAACACCACGCCACGTAGTCATCAGGCTGACCAAAATATCCACTAAAGAGTCCCTTCTCCGAGCTGTAAGGAGAAAGAAACAGGTAATTTACAAAGGAAAACCCATCAGAATTACGCCAGATTTCTCAGCTGAAACCTTACAAGCAAGAAGAGGTTGGGGCCCCATTTTCACGCTTCTGAAACAGAATAATGCCCAGCCTAGAATCTTGTACCCAGCTAAGCTAAGTTTTCTATACGAAGGAGAAATCAAGACATTCTCAGATAAACAAAGGTTGAGGGAATTCACCAAGACAAGACCAGCCCTGCAAGAAGTACTCAAAAGAGAGTTACACACGGACCAGCACAAGAAAGATCCACGAATGTAAAACTACTCAAGAGCTAAAGATCAAATTCCAGATACCACAATGGCTCAGGAGAGAAAACATTGCAATGAAGTTCTACCCAACAAGCTGAACAAAAAACCGTCTCACTTATCAGTTTTCTCAATAAATGTGAATGGCTTGAATTCCCCGCTCAAGAGACATAGACTGTCCCAATGGATAAAAAAGCACAAGCCAAGTATCTGCTGTCTCCAAGAAACCCACCTAACGAGCAAAGATGCATTTAGACTGAAAGTAAAAGGATGGAAATCGGTATTTCAAGCAAACGGTAACGAAAAGAAAGCTGGTGTGGCAATCTTAATTTCCAATAACTTAGCTTTCAAACCAACAAAAATAATAAAAGACAAAAATGGCTACTACATACTGGTCAAGGGCACAATTCAACAAGAAGCCATGACTATATTCAATATATATGCACCCAACCTAGGTGCACCTAGATTCATAAAGCAAACCCTACTAGATCTGAACCAGATGATAGATAATAATACTGTAATAGCTGGAGACTTTAACACCCCACTGACAGTACAGGACAGATCCTCTAAACAGAAAATAAACAAAGACATAATGGACCTAAATAGAATGCTAGAACAAATGGGCATGGCTGACATCTATAGGACATTCTACCCAAAGTCCACAGAATATACATTCTTCTCATCAGCTCACGGGACATTCTCTAAGATTGACCATGTCCTAGGACATAAATCATGTCTTAAAAAATTCAAAAAAATAGAAATTATACCATGCATCTTCTCAGATCACAGCGGAATAAAAGTAACAATGATCACAAACAGAAACCCTCACTCTTACTCAAAGTCATGGAAGCTAAATAACCTTCTCCTGAATAATTATTCTATAAAAGAAGAAATCAAGATGGAAATCAAAAATTTCTTTGAATTAAATGACAATGGAGATACAAATTATCAAAATTTATGGGATGCAGCTAAAGCAGTCCTGAGAGGAAAATTCATATCCATAAATGCCTATATCAAAAAGACAGAAAACATGCAAATAGACAACCTAACGAATAGACTCAAAGAGCTGGAGAAAGAAGAACAGAACGATCCCAAACCCAGCAGAAGGCGAGAAATTACTAAGATCAAATCAGAACTAAATGAAAAGGACAACAAAGAAACTATAAGGGAAATTAATAAAACAAAAAGTTGGTTCTTTGAAAAGATAAACAAAATAGACACACCTCTGGCTAGACTAACCAAGAGCACAAAAGTAAAATCTCTAATAACCTCCATTAGGAACATGAAAGGAGAAATCACAACCGATGCTACAGAGATACAAGATATCATCTATGAATTCTACAAAAATCTTTATGCACACAAACTGGAGAACGTGGAGGAAATGGACAAATTTTTAGAGACACATAGTCTTCCCAGGCTCAACCAGGAAGAAATAGAGTACCTGAACAGACCAATATCAAGAACTGAAATCGAAACAGCAATAAAAAACCTTCCCAAAAAGAAAAGCCCTGGTCCAGATGGGTTCACACCTGAATTTTACCATACATACAAAGAAGAACTGGTGCCCATCCTACATAAACTATTCTCCAATATTGAGAAGGATGGAGTTCTCCCCAACACGTTCTACCAAGCCAATATAACATTAATACCAAAGCCTGGAAAGGACTCAACAAAAATAGAGAACTACAGACCAATTTCCCTCATGAATATAGATGCAAAAATTTTCAATAAAATACTAGCAAATCGAATCCAAGTACTTATCAAAAAAGTAATCCACCACGACCAAGTGGGCTTCATCCCCGAGATGCAGGGGTGGTTCAACATACGTAAATCTATAAATGTAATTCACCACATAAATAGAAGCAAAAACAAAAATCATATGATACTCTCATTAGATGCAGAAAAAGCATTTGACAAAATTCAACACCCTTTTATGATAAAAACGCTTAAGAAAATAGGCATTGATGGAACCTACCTAAAAATGATACAAGCCATATATGACAAACCCACAGCCAACATCATACTGAACGGGGAAAAACTGAAAGCACTCCCACTTAGAACTGGAACCAGACAGGGCTGCCCATTGTCTCCATTACTTTTCAACATAGTATTGGAAGTCCTTGCGAGAGCTATCAGGCAAGAGAGCAAAATCAAGGGAGTCCAAATAGGGAAGGAAGAGATCAAACTCTCACTTTTTGCTGATGATATGATGTTATATCTGGAAAACCCCCAGGATTCAACCAAGAGACTCCTGGAATTGATTAACGAATACAGCAAAGTCTCAGGCTACAAAATTAATATACACAAATCAGAGGCATTTATATATGCCAATAACAGTCAATCGGAAAACCAAATTAAAGACTCAATACCCTTCAAAATAGCAACAAAGAAAATAAAATATCTAGGTATATATCTAACTAAAGAGGTAAAGGACCTCTATAAGGAAAACTATGAAACACTGAGAAAAGAAATAGCAGAACTTGCAAATAGATGGAAAAATATACCATGCTCGTGGATCGGAAGAATCAACATTGTTAAAATGTCTATACTACCCAAAGTGATCTACAAATTCAATGCAATCCCTATTAAATTACCAACATCATTCTTTACAGACATAGAGAAAATAATTATACAATTTGTATGGAATCAAAGAAGACCCCGTATAGCAAAAGCAATTTTAAGCAATAAAAACAAAATGGGAGGTATTAATTTGCCAGACCTCAAACTATATTACAAGGCCGTGGTTCTTAAAACAGCCTGGTATTGGCACAAGTGCAGGGACACAGACCAGTGGAACACAACAGAAAATCCAAATATAGAACCATCCTCATATAGTCACCTAATTTTTGACAAAGCGGGAAAGAATATACTCCGGGGACAAGAATCCCTATTCAACAAATGGTGCTGGGAGAATTGGTTAGCCACTTGCAGAAGAATGAAACAGGACCCACAGCTTTCACCTCTCACAAAAATCAAATCACGGTGGATAACAGACTTAAACCTTAGGCGTGATACAATCAGAATTCTAGAAGAAAATGTAGGAAAGACTCTTACAGACATTGGCCTAGGCAGAGAATTTATGAAGAAGACCCCCAAGGCAATCACAGCAGCAACAAAAATAAATGAATGGGACATGATTAAACTAAAAAGCTTCTGCACAGCCAAAGAAACAGTCCAGAGAATAAACAGACCACCTACAGAATGGGAAAAAAATTTTGCATACTACACATCAGATAAAGGACTGATAACAAGAATCTATTTAGAACTCAGGAAAATCAGCAAGAAAAAATCAAGCAACCCTATCAAAAAGTGGGCAAAGGACATGAATAGAAATTTTTCAAAAGAAGATATAAAAATGGCTAACAAACATATGAAAAAGTGTTCAACATCTCTAATCATCAGGGAAATGCAAATCAAAACCACAATGAGATATCACTTAACCCCAGTGAGAATGGCCTTTATCAAAAAAACCCAAAACAACACATGTTGGCGTGGGTGTGGAGAGACAGGAACACTAATACACTGCTGGTGGGACTGCAAACTAGTGCAACCCCTGTGGAAAGCATTATGGAGGTATCTTAAACAGATTCAAGTAGACCTGCCATTTGACCCAGCAATCCCATTACTGGGCATATACCCAAAGGAAAAAAGATCATTCTATAACAAAGGTACGTGTACCCAAATGTTTATAGCAGCACAATTCGCAATAGCAAAGATGTGGAAACAACCCAAATGCCCATCAATACATGATTGGATTAGTAAACTGTGGTATATGTATACCATGGAATATTACTCAGCTATAAGGAATGATGAAGATACGACATCTCTATGGTTCTCCTGGAGAGAGTTGGAACCCATTATATTAAGTGAAGTATCCCAAGAATGGAAAAACAAGCATCACATGTACTCACCAGAAAATTGGTTTCCCTGATCATCACCTAAATACAAATCTGGGAATGACACCAATTGGACATCAGACTGAGGTGGGGGGTGGGGGAGGGGATGGGGGTATGCCTACACAATGAGTGCATTGCACACCGTTTGGGGAGTGGTAACACTTGAAGGTGCTGACTCGGGAAAGGGGGGGTGGGGAAAATATATGAAACTATTGTTTTTAACTTGCACTGTTCACTTAATAATTTATCATGAATATTTCCCATATTATTTCATATCATTGTACAAGAAATAATGTATACATTATGAGGACATACTGTATCTAACAAGATATACTGTTAGACTCTTTGATTCTGTAAAACTAAATTGAAAAAATATATATATATAATAAAAAAATAATAAAAAAAAAAAAAAAAGAAATTGAAATATTGAAGAAAAACCAAACTGAACTCCTAGAAATGAAGAATTCACTCACAGAGCTACAAAACACTATGGAAAGTCTCAAAAGCAGGGTAGATCAAACAGAGGAAAGAATTTCAGAAATTGAAGATAACTTCTTTCAACTAAATAAGTCAGTCACAGAGATAGATCAAAAAAGTAAGAGAAATGATCTGAGTCTTCAAGAAATGTGGGATTATGTGAAGAAACCTAACTTGAGAGTTATTGGCATCCCTGAGGGTGAAGAAGACCATAAGCAAGGGTTGGACAAGCTATTTGAAGACATAATCGAGGAAAATTTTCCAGGCCTTGCCAATACTCTAGACATACAGATTCAAGAAGCTCAAAGGACCCCTGGGAGATTCATAGCAAATAGGAAAACACCACGCCACGTAGTCATCAGGCTGACCAAAATATCCACTAAAGAGTCCCTTCTCCGAGCTGTAAGGAGAAAGAAACAGGTAACTTACAAAGGAAAACCCATCAGAATTACGCCAGATTTCTCAGCTGAAACCTTACAAGCAAGAAGAGGTTGGGGCCCCATTTTCACGCTTCTGAAACACAATAATGCCCAGCCTAGAATCTTGTACCCAGCTAAGCTAAGTTTTCTATACGAAGGAGAAATCAAGACATTCTCAGATAAACAAAGGTTGAGGGAATTCACCAAGACAAGACCAACCCTGCAAGAAGTACTCAAAAGAGAGTTACACACGGACCAGCACAAGAAAGATCCACGAATGTAAAACTACTCAAGAGCTAAAGATCAAATTCCAGATACCACAATGGCTCAGGAGAGAAAACATTGCAATGAAGTTCTACCCAACAAGCTGAACAAAAAACCGTCTCACTTATCAGTTTTCTCAATAAATGTGAATGGCTTGAATTCCCCGCTCAAGAGACATAGACTGTCCCAATGGATAAAAAAAGCACAAGCCAAGTATCTGCTGTCTCCAAGAAACCCACCTAACGAGCAAAGATGCATTTAGACTGAAAGTAAAAGGATGGAAATCGGTATTTCAAGCAAACGGTAACGAAAAGAAAGCTGGTGTGGCAATCTTAATTTCCAATAACTTAGCTTTCAAACCAACAAAAATAATAAAAGACAAAAATGGCTACTACATACTGGTCAAGGGCACAATTCAACAAGAAGCCATGACTATACTCAATATATATGCACCCAACCTAGGTGCACCTAGATTCATAAAGCAAACCCTACTAGATCTGAACCAGATGATAGATAATAATACTGTAATAGCTGGAGACTTTAACACCCCACTGACAGTACAGGACAGATCCTCTAAACAGAAAATAAACAAAGACATAATGGACCTAAATAGAATGCTAGAACAAATGGGCATGGCTGACATCTATAGGACATTCTACCCAAAGTCCACAGAATATACATTCTTCTCATCAGCTCACGGGACATTCTCTAAGATTGACCATGTCCTAGGACATAAATCATGTCTTAAAAAATTCAAAAAAATAGAAATTATACCATGCATCTTCTCAGATCACAGCGGAATAAAAGTAACAATGATCACAAACAGAAACCCTCACTCTTACTCAAAGTCATGGAAGCTAAATAACCTTCTCCTGAATAATTATTCTATAAAAGAAGAAATCAAGATGGAAATCAAAAATTTCTTTGAATTAAATGACAATGGAGATACAACTTATCAAAATCTATGGGATGCAGCTAAAGCAGTCCTGAGAGGAAAATTCATATCCATAAATGCCTATATCAAAAAGACAGAAAACATGCAAATAGACAACCTAACGAATAGACTCAAAGAGCTGGAGAAAGAAGAACAGAACGATCCCAAACCCAGCAGAAGGCGAGAAATTACTAAGATCAAATCAGAACTAAATGAAAAGGACAACAAAGAAACTATAAGGGAAATTAATAAAACAAAAAGTTGGTTCTTTGAAAAGATAAACAAAATAGACACACCTCTGGCTAGACTAACCAAGAGCACAAAAGTAAAATCTCTAATAACCTCCATTAGGAACATGAAAGGAGAAATCACAACCGATGCTACAGAGATACAAGATATCATCTATGAATTCTACAAAAATCTTTATGCACACAAACTGGAGAACGTGGAGGAAATGGACAAATTTTTAGAGACACATAGTCTTCCCAGGCTCAACCAGGAAGAAATAGAGTACCTGAACAGACCAATATCAAGAACTGAAATCGAAACAGCAATAAAAAACCTTCCCAAAAAGAAAAGCCCTGGTCCAGATGGGTTCACACCTGAATTTTACCATACATACAAAGAAGAACTGGTGCCCATCCTACATAAACTATTCTCCAATATTGAGAAGGATGGAGTTCTCCCCAACACGTTCTACCAAGCCAATATAACATTAATACCAAAGCCTGGAAAGGACTCAACAAAAATAGAGAACTACAGACCAATTTCCCTTATGAATATAGATGCAAAAATTTTCAATAAAATACTAGCAAATCGAATCCAAGTACTTATCAAAAAAGTAATCCACCACGACCAAGTGGGCTTCATCCCCGAGATGCAGGGGTGGTTCAACATACGTAAATCTATAAATGTAATTCACCACATAAATAGAAGCAAAAACAAAAATCATATGATACTCTCATTAGATGCAGAAAAAGCATTTGACAAAATTCAACACCCTTTTATGATAAAAACGCTTAAGAAAATAGGCATTGATGGAACCTACCTAAAAATGATACAAGCCATATATGACAAACCCACAGCCAACATCATACTGAACGGGGAAAAACTGAAAGCACTCCCACTTAGAACTGGAACCAGACAGGGCTGCCCATTGTCTCCATTACTTTTCAACATAGTATTGGAAGTCCTTGCGAGAGCTATCAGGCAAGAGAGCAGAATCAAGGGAGTCCAAATAGGGAAGGAAGAGATCAAACTCTCACTTTTTGCTGATGATATGATGTTATATCTGGAAAACCCCCAGGATTCAACCAAGAGACTCCTGGAATTGATTAACGAATACAGCAAAGTCTCAGGCTACAAAATTAATATACACAAATCAGAGGCATTTATATATGCCAATAACAGTCAATCGGAAAACCAAATTAAAGACTCAATACCCTTCAAAATAGCAACAAAGAAAATAAAATATCTAGGTATATATCTAACTAAAGAGGTAAAGGACCTCTATAAGGAAAACTATGAAACACTGAGAAAAGAAATAGCAGAACTTGCAAATAGATGGAAAAATATACCATGCTCGTGGATCGGAAGAATCAACATTGTTAAAATGTCTATACTACCCAAAGTGATCTACAAATTCAATGCAATCCCTATTAAATTACCAACATCATTCTTTACAGACATAGAGAAAATAATTATACACTTTGTATGGAATCAAAGAAGACCCCGTATAGCAAAAGCAATTTTAAGCAATAAAAACAAAATGGGAGGTATTAATTTGCCAGACCTCAAACTATACTACAAGGCCGTGGTTCTTAAAACAGCCTGGTATTGGCACAAGTGCAGGGACACAGACCACTGGAACACAACAGAAAATCCAAATATAGAACCATCCTCATATAGTCACCTAATTTTTGACAAAGCGGGAAAGAATATACTCCGGGGACAAGAATCCCTATTCAACAAATGGTGCTGGGAGAATTGGTTAGCCACTTGCAGAAGACTGAAACAGGACCCACAGCTTTCACCTCTCACAAAAATCAAATCACGGTGGATAACAGACTTAAACCTTAGGCGTGATACAATCAGAATTCTAGAAGAAAATGTAGGAAAGACTCTTACAGACATTGGCCTAGGCAGAGAATTTATGAAGAAGACCCCCAAGGCAATCACAGCAGCAACAAAAATAAATGAATGGGACATGATTAAACTAAAAAGCTTCTGCACAGCCAAAGAAACAGTCCAGAGAATAAACAGATCACCTACAGAATGGGAAAAAATTTTTGCATACTACACATCAGATAAAGGACTGATAACAAGAATCTATTTAGAACTCAGGAAAATCAGCAAGAAAAAATCAAGCAACCCTATCAAAAAGTGGGCAAAGGACATGAATAGAAATTTTTCAAAAGAAGATATAAAAATGGCTAACAAACATATGAAAAAGTGTTCAACATCTCTAATCATCAGGGAAATGCAAATCAAAACCACAATGAGATATCACTTAACCCCAGTGAGAATGGCCTTTATCAAAAAAACCCAAAACAACACATGTTGGCGTGGGTGTGGAGAGACAGGAACACTAATACACTGCTGGTGGGACTGCAAACTAGTGCAACCCCTGTGGAAAGCATTATGGAGGTATCTTAAACAGATTCAAGTAGACCTGCCATTTGACCCAGCAATCCCATTACTGGGCATATACCCAAAGGAAAAAAGGTCATTCTGTAACAAAGGCACGTGTACCCAAATGTTTATAGCAGCACAATTCACAATAGCAAAGATGTGGAAACAACCCAAATGCCCATCATACATGATTGGATTAGTAAACTGTGGTATATGTATACCATGGAATATTACTCAGCTATAAGGAATGATGAAGATACGACATCTCTATGGTTCTCCTGGAGAGAGTTGGAACCCATTATATTAAGTGAAGTATCCCAAGAATGGAAAAACAAGCATCACATGTACTCACCAGAAAATTGGTTTCCCTGATCATCACCAAAATACAAATCTGGGAATGACACCAATTGGACATCAGACTGAGGTGGGGGGTGGGGGAGGGGATGGGGGTATGCCTACACAATGAGTGCATTGCACACCGTTTGGGGAGTGGTAACACTTGAAGGTGCTGACTCGGGAAAGGGGGGGTGGGGAAAAAATATGAAACTATTGTTTTTAACTTGCACTGTTCACTTAATAATTTATCATGAATATTTCCCATATTATTTCATATCATTGTACAAGAAATAATGTATACATTATGAGGACATACTGTATCTAACAAGATATACTGTTAGACTCTTTGATTCTGTAAAACTAAATTGAAAAAAAAAAAATTAAAAAAAAAAAAAAAGAATTAGTGTTTTTGTTTGGCATAGCGTTGGGGTTAGAAGTAAGGGTTACTGTCAGTGTTAGGGTTGGAGGTAGGGTTACGGTTAGGGTTAGCGGTTTAGAATTAGGGTTAGGGATTAGGTGTCACAGTGTAGACTAGGAGATAGGTTTAGAATTATGGGATAGGGGTTGTTCTCAGGAAATGGGTTATGCATTAACGTTAGGATAAGAGGTTAAAGTTAGGCGCACGGTGAGGTTTACGTGTTAAGGGGAGAAATAGGAACAGGGTTGGGTGTTATGTTCAGGGTTAGGGTTATCTGTTAAAGGTATTGTTTATGCTTAGCGCACGGGCCCTGTCTGCATTAGGCGGGCAGGGGGAGTTTAGGGGGCTGGGATTGTACCCGGGAACCCACTCTATCATACTCTGGGTATGGGCCCGTGGGTTTCATGCAGGACACAGTGGTAGAGCCTCCTTTCACGCATGGCATGGGAGGATTGCAGGCTTTCTAAACTCTAAGAAAGCAAGAAGTCTGAGAATTAGATTTAGGGTTAGGATTCTGGTTAGGGTTAAGGATGAAGTTTAGTGTTAGGGTGAGGGCTTAGGGTTAGGGATTAGGGTTAGGGTTAAAGGTTACTCTTAGGTTTAACGGTTACACTTTTGTTTAGGGTTGAGGTTTACGGTTAGGGTTAAGATGAGGGGTTAGGGTTTGGTACAGGGTTAGGGTTAAGTGTTAGGTTTAGGGTTGAAGATTAGGCTTAGGGTTAGGATTAAAGGTTAGCGTGAGAGTTAACGCTTAGGGTTAAGGTTAAGAGTTAGGGTTTAGGGTTAGGGTTAGGGTTAGTTTTAGGATTAGAGTTATGTGCTATGGTTTTTGTTAGAGGTTAGGGTTAGGTTTACTGGTCACGGTTAGGGTTACGTTTAGGGGTTACCATTAGGGCTAGGGTTAGGGTTAGGGTTAAGGAATAGGTTTAGGGTTAAGTGTTGGGCTTGGGGTTAGGGTTTAGTGTTAGGGTTAGCATTAAGGATTAGGGTTAGGGTCAGGGTTAAATGCTTGGGTGCGGGTAATGGTTAGGGTCAGGGTTTAGGTTCAAGGATAGGGTTAGTGTTAAGGGTTACGGGTAGGTTTAGGGTTCAGGGTTAGTGTTAGCCTTAGGGCTTAAGGTTAGGATTAGGGTAAGGGCTAGCGTTAAGGTTAAGAGATAGGGTTAGGTTTAATTCTTAGGATTAGGGTGAGGGTTTGGGGTTAAAGTAAGTGTTAGGGGTTTGGTTTAAGGATCCAAGGTTAGGGTTATTGTTAGCTGTAGTGTTAGGGTTAGGGATAAGGGATCCCATTAGCATTAAGGGTCTTCCTTACTGTAGGGTTAAGGGTTAGGCTAGAGTTAAAGGTTAAGGTTAGGGTCAGGGTTAAGATTTAGGGTGAGGGTTAACGGTTAGGGTAAAGGTTAAGCGTTAGGGTTAGGGATTAGTGATTAGGGTTTTTGGTTAGTGTTAGGGTTAGCGGTTAGGAGTTAGTGTTTTATGAAGGGGTATGGTTAGAATTAGGATTGGGGTTAGAGTTAGGGTGAGGTATAGGGGTTAGGTTTAGGGGTTAGTTATAGGGTAAAAGGATAGGATTAGGGTTACGGGTTGGGCTAGGGTTTAGGGTTAAAGTTTACTGCTGGGGTTAGGGATAGGATTCAGGCTTAGCTTTAGGGGTTCTGGTTAGGGTTAGGTGTTAGGTTAGTGTCAGGGTTAGGTCTAGTCGTGAGGGTAAGGTTTAGGGTTAGCTTTAAGAGCTAGGGTTAGGTTTAATGGTTAGGATTAGGATTAGGGTTAAGGGTTAGGGTAAGGCTTAGGGGTTAGGGTGAAGGGTTAGGGTCAAGGGTTAGGGTTTTTGTTAGGCATAGCGTTGGGGTTAGAAGTAAGGGTTACTGTCAGTGTTAGGGTTGTAGGTAGGGTTACGGTTAGGGTTAGCGGTTTAGAATTAGGGTTAGGGATTAGGTGTCACAGTGATGACTAGGAGATAGAGTTAGAATTATGGGATGGGGTTGTTCTCAGGAAATGGGTTATGCATTAAGGTTAGGATTAGAGGTTAAAGTTAGGCGCACGGTGAGGTTTACGTGTTAAGGGGAGAAATAGGAACAGGGTTGCGTGTTATGTTCAGGGTTAGGGTTATCTGTTAAAGGTATTGTTTATGCTTAGCACACGGGCCCTGTCTGCATTAGGCGGGCGGGGGGAGTTTAGGGGGCTGGGATTGTACCCGGGAACCCACTCTATCATACTCTGGGTATGGGCCCGTGGGTTTCATGCAGGACACAGTGGTAGAGCCTCCTTTCACGCATGGCATGGGAGGATTGCAGGCTTTCTAAACTCTAAGAAAGCAAGAAGTCTGAGAATTAGATTTAGGGTTAGGATTCTGGTTAGGGTTAAGGATGAAGTTTAGTGTTAGGGTGAGGGCTTAGGGTTAGGGATTAGGGTTAGGTTTAAAGGTTACTCTTAGGTTTAACGGTTACACTTTGGTTTAGGGTTGAGGTTTACGGTTAGGGTTAAGATGAGGGGTTAGGGTTTGGTACAGGGTTAGGATTAAGTGTTAGGTTTAGGGTTGAAGATTAGGATTAGGGTTAGGATTAAAGGTTAGCGTGAGAGTTAACGCTTAGGGTTAATGTTATGAGTTAGGGCTTAGGGTTAGGGTTAGGGTTAGTTTTAGGGTTAGAGTTATGTGCTATGTTTTGTGTTAGAGGTTAGGGTTAGGTTTACTGGTCACGGTTAGGGTTACGTTTTTGGGTTAGCATAAGGGTTAGGGTTAGGGTTAAGGGATAGGATTAGAGTTAAGTGTTGGGCTTAGGGTTAGGGTTTAGGTTAGGGTTAGCATTAAGGATTAGGGTTAGGGTCAGGGTTAAATGCTTGGGTGCGGGTAATGGTTAGGGTCAGGGTTAAGGTTCACGGATAGGGTTAGTGTTAAGGGTTACGGGTAGGTTTAGGGTTCAGGGTTAGTGTTAGCATTAGGGCTTAAGGTTAAGATTAGGCGGTAGGTTAGATTTAGGGTTAGATCTAGGCGTTAGGGTAAGGGCTAGCGTTAGGGTTAAGAGATAGGGTTAGGTTTAATGCTTAGGATCAGGGTTAGGGTTTGGGGTTAAAGTAAGTGTTAGGGGTTAGGTTTAAGGATCCAAGGTTAGGGTTATTTTTAGCTGTAGTGTTAGGGTTAGGGATAAGGGATCCCATTAGCATTAAGGGTCTTCCTTACTGTAGGGTTAAGGGTTAGGCTTAGAGTTAAAGGTTAAGGTTAGGGTCAGTGTTAAGATTTAGGGTGAGGGTTAACGTTTAGGGTAAAGCTTAAGCGTTAGGGTTAGGGATTAGTGATTAGGGTTTTTGGTTAGTGTTAGGGTTAGCGGTTAGGAGTTAGTGTTTTATGAAAGGGTATGGTTAGAATTAGGATTGGGGTTAGAGTTAGGGTGAGGTATAGGTATTAGATTTAGGGGTTAGTTTTAGGGTAAAAGGATAGGATTTGGGTTACGGGTTGGGCTTAGGTTTAGGGATAAAGTTTACTGCTGGGGTTAGGGATAGGGTTCAGGGTTAGCTTTAGGGGTTCTGGTTAGGGTTAGGTGTTAGGTTAGTGTCAGGGTTAGGTCTAGTCGTGAGGTTAAGGTTTAGGGTTAGCTCTGAGAGCTAGGGTTAGGTTTAATGGTTAGGATTAGGATTAGGGTTAAGGGTTAGGGTAAGGCTTAGGGGTTAGGGTGAAGGGTTAGGGTGAAGGGTTAGGGTTTTTGTTAGGCATAGCGTTGGGGTTAGAAGTAAGGGTTACTGTCAGTGTTAGGGTTGTAGGTAGGGTTACGGTTAGGGTTAGCGGTTTAGAATTAGGGTTAGGGATTAGGTGTCACAGTGATGACTAGGAGATAGGGTTAGAATTATGGGATAGGGGTTGTTCTCAGGAAATGGGTTATGCATTAACGTTAGGATAAGAGGTTAAAGTTAGGCGCACGGTGAGGTTTACGTGTTAAGGGGAGAAATAGGAACAGGGTTGGGTGTTATGTTCAGGGTTAGGGTTATCTGTTAAAGGTATTGTTTATGCTTAGCGCACGGGCCCTGTCTGCATTAGGCGGGCGGGGGGAGTTTAGGGGGCTGGGATTGTACCCGGGAACCCACTCTATCATACTCTGGGTATGGGCCCGTGGGTTTCATGCAGGACACAGTGGTAGAGCCTCCTTTCACGCATGGCATGGGAGGATTGCAGGCTTTCTAAACTCTAAGAAAGCAAGAAGTCTGAGAATCAGATTTAGGGTTAGGATTCTGGTTAGGGTTAAGGATGAAGTTTAGTGTTAGGGTGAGGGCTTAGGGTTAGGGATTAGGGTTAGGGTTAAAGGTTACTCTTACTTTTATCAGTTACACTTTGCTTTAGGGTTGAGGTTTACGGTTAGGGTTAAGATGAGGGGTTAGGGTTTGGTACAGGGTTAGGGTTAAGTGTTAGGTTTAGGGTTGAAGATTAGGATTAGGGTTAGGATTAAAGGTTAGCGTGAGAGTTAACGCTTAGGGTTAAGGTTATGAGTTAGGGCTTAGGGTTAGGGTTAGGGTTAGTTTTAGGGTTAGAGTTATGTGCTATGGTTTGTGTTAGAGTTTAGGGTTAGGTTTACTGGTCACGGTTAGGGTTACGTTTTTGGGTTAGCATAAGGGTTAGGGTTAGGGTTAAGGGATAGGATTAGGGATAAGTGTTGGGCTTAGGGTTAGGGTTTAGTGTTAGGGTTAGCATTAAGGATTAGGGTTAGGGTCAGGGTTAAATGCTTGGGTGCGGGTAATGGTTAGGGTCAGGGGTAACGTTCACGGATAGGGTTACTGTTAAGGGTTACGGGTAGGTTTAGGGTTCAGGGTTAGTATTAGCATTAGTGCGTAAGGTTAGGATTAGGCGGTAGGTTAGATTTAGGGTTAGATCTAGGCGTTAGGGTAAGGGCTAGCGTTAGGGTTAAGAGATAGGGTTAGGTTTAATGCTTAGGATTAGGGTTAGGGTTTGGGGTTAAAGTAAGTGTTAGGGGTTAGGTTTAAGGATCCAAGGTTAGGGTTATTTTTAGCTGTAGTGTTAGGGTTAGGGATAAGGGATCCCATTAGCATTAAGGGTCTTCCTTACTGTAGGGTTAAGGGTTAGGCTTAGAGTTAAAGGTTAAGGTTAGGGTCAGGGTTAAGATTTAGGGTGAGGGTTAACGGTTAGGGTAAAGGTTAAGCGTTAGGGTTAGGGATTAGTGATTAGGGTTTTTGGTTAGTGTTAGGGTTAGCGGTTAGGAGTTAGTGTTTTATGAAGGGGTATGGTTAGAATTAGGATTGGGGTTAGAGTTAGGGTGAGGTATAGGGGTTAGGTTTAGGGGTTAGTTATAGGGTAAAAGGATAGGATTAGGGTTACGGGTTGGGCTTAGGTTTAGGGTTAAAGTTTACTGCTGGGGTTAGGGATAGGGTTCAGGCTTAGCTTTAGGGGTTCTGGTTAGGGTTAGGTGTTAGGTTAGTGTCAGGGTTAGGACTAGTCGTGAGGGTAAGGTTTAGGGTTAGCTTTAAGAGCTAGGGTTAGGTTTAATGGTTAGGATTAGGATTAGGGTTAAGGGTTAGGGTAAGGCTTAGGGGTTAGGGTGAAGGGTTAGGGTGAAGGGTTAGTGTTTTTGTTAGGCATAGCGTTGGGGTTAGAAGTAAGGGTTACTGTCAGTGTTAGGGTTGTAGGTAGGGTTACGGTTAGGGTTAGCGGTTTAGAATTAGGGTTAGGGATTAGGTGTCACAGTGATGACTAGGAGATAGAGTTAGAATTATGGGATGGGGTTGTTCTCAGGAAATGGGTTATGCATTAACGTTAGGATAAGAGGTTAAAGTTAGGCGCACGGTGAGGTTTACGTGTTAAGGGGAGAAATAGGAACAGGGTTGGGTGTTATGTTCAGGGTTAGGGTTATCTGTTAAAGGTATTGTTTATGCTTAGCGCACGGGCCCTGTCTGCATTAGGCGGGCGGGGGGAGTTTAGGGGGCTGGGATTGTACCCGGGAACCCACTCTATCATACTCTGGGTATGGGCCCGTGGGTTTCATGCAGGACACAGTGGTAGAGCCTCCTTTCACGCATGGCATGGGAGGATTGCACGCTTTCTAAACTCTAAGAAAGCAAGAAGTCTGAGAATTAGATTTAGGGTTAGGATTCTGGTTAGGGTTAAGGATGAAGTTTAGTGTTAGGGTGAGGGCTTAGAGTTAGGGATTAGGGTTAGGGTTAAAGGTTACTCTTAGGTTTAACGGTTACACTTTGGTTTAGGGTTGAGGTTTACGGTTAGGGTTAAGATGAGGGGTTAGGGTTTGGTACAGGGTTAGGATTAAGTGTTAGGTTTAGGGTTGAAGATTAGGATTAGGGTTAGGATTAAAGGTTAGCGTGAGAGTTAACGCTTAGGGTTAATGTTATGAGTTAGGGCTTAGGGTTAGGGTTAGGGTTAGTTTTAGGGTTAGAGTTATGTGCTATGTTTTGTGTTAGAGTTTAGGGTTAGGTTTACTGGTCACGGTTAGGGTTACGTTTTTGGGTTAGCATAAGGGTTAGGGTTAGGGTTAAGGGATAGGATTAGAGTTAAGTGTTGGGCTTAGGGTTAGGGTTTAGGTTAGGGTTAGCATTAAGGATTAGGGTTAGGGTCAGGGTTAAATGCTTGGGTGCGGGTAATGGTTAGGGTCAGGGTTAAGGTTCACGGATAGGGTTAGTGTTAAGGGTTACGGGTAGGTTTAGGGTTCAGGGTTAGTGTTAGCATTAGGGCTTAAGGTTAGGATTAAGCGGTAGGTTAGATTTAGGGTTAGATCTAGGCGTTAGGGTAAGGGCTAGCGTTAGGGTTAAGAGATAGGGTTAGGTTTAATGCTTAGGATCAGGGTTAGGGTTTGGGGTTAAAGTAAGTGTTAGGGGTTAGGTTTAAGGATCCAAGGTTAGGGTTATTTTTAGCTGTAGTGTTAGGGTTAGGGATAAGGGATCCCATTAGCATTAAGTGTCTTCCTTACTGTAGGGTTAAGGGTTAGGCTTAGAGTTAAAGGTTAAGGTTAGGGTCAGTGTTAAGATTTAGGGTGAGGGTTAACGTTTAGGGTAAAGCTTAAGCGTTAGGGTTAGGGATTAGTGATTAGGGTTTTTGGTTAGTGTTAGGGTTAGCGGTTAGGAGTTAGTGTTTTATGAAAGGGTATGGTTAGAATTAGGATTGGGGTTAGAGTTAGGGTGAGGTATAGGTGTTAGGTTTAGGGGTTAGTTTTAGGGTAAAAGGATAGGATTAGGGTTACGGGTTGGGCTTAGGTTTAGGGTTAAAGTTTACTGCTGGGGTTAGGGATAGGGTTCAGGGTTAGCTTTAGGGGTTCTGGTTAGGGTTAGGTGTTAGGTTAGTGTCAGGGTTAGGTCTAGTCGTGAGGGTAAGGTTTAGGGTTAGCTTTGAGAGCTAGGATAAGGTTTAATGGTTAGGATTAGGATTAGGGTTAAGGGTTAGGGTAAGGCTTAGGGGTTAGGGTGAAGGGTTAGGGTGAAGGGTTAGGGTTTTTGTTAGGCATAGCGTTGGGGTTAGAAGTAAGGGTTACTGTCAGTGTTAGGGTTGTAGGTAGGGTTACGGTTAGGGTTAGCGGTTTAGAATTAGGGTTAGGGATTAGGTGTCACAGTGATGACTAGGAGATAGGGTTAGAATTATGGGATAGGGGTTGTTCTCAGGAAATGGGTTATGCATTAACGTTAGGATAAGAGGTTAAAGTTAGGCGCACGGTGAGCTTTACGTGTTAAGGGGAGAAATAGGAACAGGGCTGGGTGTTATGTTCAGGGTTAGGGTTATCTGTTAAAGGTATTGTTTATGCTTAGCGCACGGGCCCTGTCTGCATTAGGCGGGCGGGGGGAGTTTAGGGGGCTGGGATTGTACCCGGGAACCCACTCTATCATACTCTGGGTATGGGCCCGTGGGTTTCATGCAGGACACAGTGGTAGAGCCTCCTTTCACGCATGGCATGGGAGGATTGCAGGCTTTCTAAACTCTAAGAAAGCAAGAAGTCTGAGAATTAGATTTAGGGTTAGGATTCTGGTTAGGGTTAAGGATGAAGTTTAGTGTTAGGGTGAGGGCTTAGTGTTAGGGATTAGGGTTAGGGTTAAAGGTTACTCTTAGGTTTAACGGTTACACTTTGGTTTAGGGTTGAGGTTTACGGTTAGGGTTAAGATGAGGGGTTAGGGTTTGGTACAGGGTTAGGATTAAGTGTTAGGTTTAGGGTTGAAGATTAGGATTAGGGTTAGGATTAAAGGTTAGCGTGAGAGTTAACGCTTAGGGTTAAGGTTATGAGTTAGGGCTTAGGGTTAGGGTTAGGGTTAGTTTTAGGGTTAGAGTTATGTGCTATGGTTTGTGTTAGAGTTTAGGGTTAGGTTTACTGGTCACGGTTAGGGTTACGTTTTTGGGTTAGCATAAGGGTTAGGGTTAGGGTTAAGGGATAGGATTAGGGTTAAGTGTTGGGCTTAGGGTTAGGGTTTAGTGTTAGGGTTAGCATTAAGGATTAGGGTTAGGGTCAGGGTTAAATGCTTGGGTGCGGGTAATGGTTAGGGTCAGGGTTAAGGTTCACGGATAGGGTTAGTGTTAAGGGTTACGGGTAGGTTTAGGGTTCAGGGTTAGTGTTAGCATTAGGGCTTAAGGTTAAGATTAGGCGGTAGGTTAGATTTAGGGTTAGATCTAGGCGTTAGGGTAAGGGCTAGCGTTAGGATTAAGAGATAGGGTTAGGTTTAATGCTTAGGATCAGGGTTAGGGTTTGGGGTTAAAGTAAGTGTTAGGGGTTAGGTTTAAGGATCCAAGGTTAGGGTTATTTTTAGCTGTAGTGTTAGGGTTAGGGATAAGGGATCCCATTAGCATTAAGGGTCTTCCTTACTGTAGGGTTAAGGGTTAGGCTTAGAGTTAAAGGTTAAGGTTAGGGTCAGTGTTAAGATTTAGGGTGAGGGTTAACGGTTAGGGTAAAGGTTAAGCGTTAGGGTTAGGGATTAGTGATTAGGGTTTTTGGTTAGTGTTAGGGTTAGCGGTTAGGAGTTAGTGTTTTATGAAAGGGTATGGTTAGAATTAGGATTGGGGTTAGAGTTAGGGTGAGGTATAGGTGTTAGGTTTAGGGGTTAGTTTTAGGGTAAAAGGATAGGATTTGGGTTACGGGTTGGGCTTAGGTTTAGGGTTAAAGTTTACTGCTAGGGTTAGGGATAGGGTTCAGGGTTAGCTTTAGGGGTTCTGGTTAGGGTTAGGTGTTAGGTTAGTGTCAGGGTTAAGTCTAGTCGTAAGGGTAAGGTTTAGGGTTAGCTTTGAGTGCTAGGGTTAGGTTTAATGGTTAGGATTAGGATTAGGGTTAAGGGTTAGGGTAAGGCTTAGGGGTTAGGGTGAAGGGTTAGGGTCAAGGGTTAGGGTTTTTGTTAGGCATAGCGTTGAGGTTAGAAGTAAGGGTTATTGTCAGTGTTAGGGTTGTAGGTAGGGTTACGGTTAGGGTTAGCGGTTTAGAATTAGGGTTAGGGATTAGGTGTCACAGTGATGACTAGGAGATAGGGTTAGAATTATGGGATGGGGTTGTTCTCAGGAAATGGGTTATGCATTAACGTTAGGATAAGAGATTAAAGTTAGGCGCACGGTGAGGTTTACGTGTTAAGGGGAGAAATAGGAACAGGGTTCGGTGTTATGTTCAGGGTTAGGGTTATCTGTTAAAGGTATTGTTTATGCTTAGCACACGGGCCCTGTCTGCATTAGGCGGGAGGGGGGAGTTTAGGGGGCTGGGATTGTACCCGGGAACCCACTCTATCATACTCTGGGTATGGGCCCGTGGGTTTCATGCAGGACACAGTGGTAGAGCCTCCTTTCACGCATGGCATGGGAGGATTGCAGGCTTTCTAAACTCTAAGAAAGCAAGAAGTCTGAGAATTAGATTTAGGGTTAGGATTCTGGTTAGGGTTAAGGATGAAGTTTAGTGTTAGGGTGAGGGCTTAGGGTCAGGGAATAGGGTTAGGGTTAAATGTTACTCTTAGGTTTAACGGTTACTCTTTGGTTTAGGGTTGAGGTTTACGGTTAGGGTTAAGATGAGGGGTTAGGGTTTGGTACAGGGTTAGTGTTAAGTGTTGCGTTTAGGGTTGAAGATTAGCATTAGGGTTAGGATTAAAGGTTAGTGTGAGAGTTAACGCTTAGTGTTAAGGTTAAGAGTTAGGGTTTACGTTTAGGGTTAGGGTTAGTTTTAGGGTTCGAGTTATGTGCTATGGTTTGTGTTAGAGGTTAGGGTTAGGTTTACTGGTCATGGTTAGGGTTACGTTTAGGGGTTACCATTAGGGTTAGGGTTAGGGTTAGGGTTAAGGGATAGGATTAGGGTTAAGTGTTGGGCTTAGGGTTAGGGTTTAGTGTTAAGGTTAGCATTAAGGATTAGGGTTAGGGTCAGGGTTAAATGCTTGGGTGCGGGTAATGGTTAGGGTCAGGGTTTAGGTTCACGGATAGGGTTAGTGTTAAGGGTTACGGGTAGGTTTAGGGTCCAGGGTTAGTGTTAGCATTAGGGCTTAAGGTTAGGATTAGGCGGTAGGTTAGATTTAGGGTTAGATCTAGGCGTTAGGGTAAGGGCTAGCGTTAGGGTTAAGAGATAGGTTTAGGTTTAATGCTTAGGATTAGGGTTAGGGTTTGGGGTTAAAGTAAGTGTTAGGGGTTAGGTTTAAGGATCCAAGGTTAGCGTTAGTTTTAGCTGTAGTGTTAGGGTTAGGGATAAGGGATCCCATTAGCATTAAGGGTCTTCCTTACTGTAGGGTTAAGGGTTAGGCTTAGAGTTAAAGGTTAAGGTTAGGGTCAGGGTTAAGATTTAGGGTGAGGGTTAACGGTTAGGGTAAAGGTTAAGCGTTAGGGTTAGGGATTAGTGATTAGGGTTTTTGGTTAGTGTTAGGGTTAGCGGTTAGGAGTTAGTGTTTTATGAAGGGGTATGGTTAGAATTAGGACTGGGGTTAGAGTTAGGGTGAGGTATAGGGGTTAGGTTTAGGGGTTAGTTTTAGGGTAAAAGGATAGGATTAGGGTTACGGGTTGGGCTTAGGTTTAGGGTTAAAGTTTACTGCTGGGGTTAGGGATAGGGTTCAGGGTTAGCTTTAGGGGTTCTGGTTAGGGTTAGGTGTTAGTTTAGTGTCAGGGTTAGGTCTAGTCGCGAGGGTAAGGTTTAGGGTTAGCTTTAAGAGCTAGGGTTAGGTTTAATGGTTAGGATTAGGATTAGGGTTAAGGGTTAGGGTAAGGCTTAGGGGTTAGGGTGAAGGGTTAGGGTCCAGGGTTAGGGTTTTTGTTAGTCATAGCGCTGAGGTTAGAAGTAAGTGTTACTGTCAGTGTTAGGGTTGTAGGTAGGGTTACGGTTAGGGTTAGCGGTTTAGAATTAGGGTTAGGGATTAGCTGTCACAGTGATGACTAGGAGATAGGGTTAGAATAATGGGATGGGGTTGTTCTCAGGAAATGGGTTATGCATTAACGTTAGGATAAGAGGTTAAAGTTAGGCGCACGGTGAGGTTTACGTGTTAAGGGGAGAAATAGGAACAGGGTTCGGTGTTATGTTCAGGGTTAGGGTTATCTGTTAAAGGTATTGTTTACGCTTAGCGCACGGGCCCTGTCTGCATTAGGCGGGCGGGGGGAGTTTAGGGGGCTGGGATTGTACCCGGGAACCCACTCTTTCATACTCTAGGTATGGACCCGTGGGTTTCATGCAGGACACAGTTGTAGAGCCTCCTTTCACGCATGGCATGGGAGGATTGCAGGCTTTCTAAACTCTAAGAAAGCAAGAAGTCTGAGAAATAGATTTAGGGTGAGGATTCTGGTTAGGGATAAGGATGAAGTTTAGTGTTAGGGTGAGGGCTTAGGGTTAGGGAATAGGGTTAGGGTTAAAGGTTACTCTTAGGTTTAATGGTTACACTTTGGTTTAGGGTTGAGGTTTACGGTTAGGGTTAAGATGAGGGGTGAGGGTTTGGTACAGGGTTAGGGTTAAGTGTTAGGTTTAGGGTTGAAGATTAGGATTAGGGTTAGGATTAAAGGTTAGCGTGAGAGTTAACGCTTAGGGTTAAGGTTAAGAGTTAGGGTTTAGGGTTAGGGTTAGGGTTAGATTTAGGGTTAGAGTTATGTGCTATGGTTTGTGTTAGAGGTTAGGGTTAGGTTTACTGGTCATGGTTAGGGTTACGTTTAGGGGTTAGCATTAGGGTTAGGGTTAGGGTTAGGGTTAAGGGATAGGATTAGGGTTAAGTGTTGGGCTTAGGGTTAGGGTTTAGTGTTAAGGTTAGCATTAAGGATTAGGGTTAGGGTCAGGGTTAAATGCTTGGGTGCGGGTAATGGTTAGGGTCAGGGTTTAGGTTCACGGATAGGGTTAGTGTTAAGGGTTACGGGTAGGTTTAGGGTTCAGGGTTAGTGTTAGCATTAGTGCTTAAGGTTAGGATTAGGCGGTAGGTTAGATTTAGGGTTAGATCTAGGCGTTAGGGTAAGGGCTAGCGTTAGGGTTAAGAGATAGGGTTAGGTTTAATGCTTAGGATTAGGGTTAGGATTTGGGGTTAAAGTAAGTGTTAGGGGTTAGGTTTAAGGATCCAAGGTTAGGGTTATTTTTAGCTGTAGTGTTAGGGTTAGGGATAAGGGATCCCATTAGCATTAAGTGTCTTCCTTACTGTAGGGTTAAGGGTTAGGCTTAGAGTTAAAGGTTAAGGTTCGTGTCAGTGTTAAGATTTAGGGTGAGGGTTAACGGTTAGGGTAAAGGTTAAGCGTTAGGGTTAGGGATTAGTGATTAGGGTTTTTGGTTAGTGTTAGTGTTAGCGGTAAGGAGTTAGTGTTTTATGAAGGGGTATGGTTAGAATTACGATTGGGGTTAGAGTTAGGGTGAGGTATAGGGGTTTGGTTTAGGGATTAGTTTTAGGGTAAAAGGATAGGATTAGGGTTACGGGTTGGGCTTAGGTTTAGGGTTAAAGTTTACTGCTAGGGTTAGGGATAGGGTTCAGGGTTAGCTTTAGGGGTTCTGGTTAGGGTTAGGTGTTAGGTTAGTGTCAGGGCTAGGTCTAGTCGTGAGGGTAAGGTTTAGGGTTAGCTTTAAGAGCTAAGGTTAGGTTTAATGGTTAGGATTAGGATTAGGGTTAAGGGTTAGGGTAAGGATTAGGGGTTAGGGTGAAGGGTTAGGGTCAAGGGTTAGGGTTTTTGTTAGGCATAGCGTTGAGGTGAGAAGTAAGGGTTACTGTCAGTGTTAGGGTTGTAGGTAGGGTTACGGTTAGGGTTAGCGGTTTAGAATTAGGGTTAGGGATTAGGTGTCACCGTGATGACTAGGAGATAGGGTTAGAATTATGGGATGGGGTTGTTCTTAGGAAATGGGTTATGCATTAACGTTAGGATAAGAGGTTAAAGTTAGGCGCTTGGTGAGGTTTACGTGTTAAGGGGAGAAATAGGAACAGGGTTGGGTGTTATGTTCAGGGTTAGGGTTATCTGTTAAAGGTATTGTTTATGCTTAGCACACGGGCCCTGTCT
>NW_027182847.1:15000-17500 GCF_041146395.1 Eulemur rufifrons
CCTAACACTAAACTTCATCCTTAACGCTAACCAGAATCCTAACCCTAAATCTAATTCTCAGACTTCTTGCTTTCTTAGAGTTTAGAAAGCCTGCAATCCTCCCATGCCATGCGTGAAAGGAGGCTCTACCACTGTGTCCTGCATGAAACCCACGGGCCCATGCCCAGAGTATGATAGAGTGGGTTCCCGGGTACAATCCCAGCCCCCTAAACTCCCCCCGCCCGCCTAATGCAGACAGGGCCCGTGCGCTAAGCATAAACAATACCTTTAACAGATAACCCTAACCCTGAACGTAACACCCAACCCTGTTCCTATTTCTCTCCTTAACACGTAAACCTCACCGTGCGCCTAACTTTAACCTCTTATCCTAACGTTAATGCATAACCCATTTCCTGAGAACAACCCCTATCCCATAATTCTAACCCTATCTCCTAGTCATCACTGTGACACCTAATCCCTAACCCTAATTCTAAACCGCTAACCCTAACCGTAACCCTACCTACAACCCTAACATTGACACTAACCCTTACTTCTAACCCCAACGCTATGCCTAACAAAAACCCTAACCCTTGACCCTAACCCTTCACCCTAACCCCTAAGCCTTACCCTAACCCTTAACCCTAATCCTAATCCTAACCATTAAACCTAACCCTAGCTCTTAAAGCTAACCCTAAACCTTACCCTCACGACTAGACCTAACCCTGACACTAACCTAACACCTAACCCTAACCAGAACCCCTAATGCTAACACTGAACCCTATCGCTAACCCTAGCAGTAACTTTAACCCTAAACCTAAGCCCAACCCGAAACCCTACTCCTATCCTTTTACCCTAAAACTAACCCCTAAACCTAACCCCTATACCTCACCCTAACTCTAACCCCAATCCTAATTCTAACCATACCCCTTCATAAAACACTAACTCCTAACCGCTAACCCTAACACTAACCAAAAACCCTAATCACTAATGCCTAACCCTTACGCTTAACCTTTACCCTAACCGTTAACCCTCACCCTAAATCTTAATACTGACCCTAACCTTAACCTTTAACTCTAAGCCTAACCCTTAACCCTACAGTAAGGAAGACCGTTAATGCTAATGGGATCCCTTATCCCTAACCCTAACACTACAGCTAAAAATAACCCTAACCTTGGATCCTTAAACCTAACCCCTAACACTTACTTTAACCCCAAACCCTAACCCTAATCCTAAGCATTAAACCTAACCCTATCTTTTAACCCTAACGCTAGCCCTTACCCTAAGGCCTAGATCTAACCCTAAGTCTACTCTACCGCCTAATCCTAACCTTAAGCCCTAATGCTAACTCTAACCCTGAACCCTAAACCTACCCGTAACCCTTAACACTAACCCTATCCGTGAACCTTAACCCTGACCCTAACCATTACCCGCACCCAAGCATTTAACCCTGACCCTAACCCTAATCCTTAATGCTAACCCTAACACTAAACCCTAACCCTAAGCCCAACACTTATCCGTAATCCTATCCCCTAACCCTAACCATAAGCCTAACACTAATGCTACCCCATAAACGTAACCCTAACCGTGACCAGTAAACCTAACCCTAACCTTTAACACAAACCATAGCACATAACTCTAACCCTAAAACTAACCCTAACCCTAACCCGAACCCTAAACCCTAACTCTTAACCTTTACACTAAGAGTTAACTCTCACGCTAACCTTTAATCCTAACCCTAATCCTAATCTTCAACCCTAAACCTAACACTTAACCCTAACCCTGTACCAAACCCTAACCCCTCATCTTAAACCTAACCGTAAACCTCAACCCTAAACCAAAGTGTAACCGTTAAACCTAAGAGTAACCTTTAACCCTAACCCTAATCCCTAACCCTAAGCCCTCACCCTAACACTAAACTTCATCCTTAACCCTAACCAGAATCCTAACCCTTAATCTAATTCTCAGACTTCTTGCTTTCTTAGAGTTTAGAAAGCCTGCAATCCTCCCATGCCATGCGTTAAAGGAGGCTCTACCACTGCGTCCTGCATGAAACCCACGGGCTCATACCCAGAGTATGATAGAGTGGGTTCCCGGGTACACTCCCAGCCCCCTAAACTCCCCCCGCCCGCCCAATGCAGACAGGGCCCGTGCACTAAGCATAAACAATACCTTTAACAGATAACCCTAACCCTGAACATAACACCCAACCCTGTTCCTATTTCTCCCCTTAACACGTCAACCTCACCGTGCGCCTAACTTTAACCTCTTATCCTAACGTTAATGCATAACCCATTTCCTGAGAACAACCCCTATCCCATAATTCTAACCCTATCTCCTAGTCATCACTGTGACACCTAATCCCTATCCCTAATTCTAAACCGCTAACCCTAACCATAACCCTACCTACAACCCTGACACTGACAGTAACCCTTACTTCTAACCCCAACGCTATGCCTAACAAAAACCCTAACCCTTGACCCTAACCCTTCACCCTAACCCCTAAGCCTTACCCTAACCCTTA
>NW_027182847.1:80000-97500 GCF_041146395.1 Eulemur rufifrons
TAAACCTCAACCCTAAATCACAGTGTAACCGTTAAACCTAAGGGTAACCTTTAACCCTAACCCTAATCCCTAACCCTAAGCCCTCACCCTAACACTAAACTTCATCCTTAACCCTAACCATAATCCTAACCCTAAATCTAATTCTCAGACTTCTTGCTTTCTTAGAGTTTAGAAAGCCTGCAATCCTCCCATGCCATGCGTGAAAGGAGGCTCTACCACTGCGTCCTGCATGAAACCCACGGGCCCATACCCAGAGTATGATAGAGTGGGTTCCCGGGTACAATCCCAGCCCCCTAAACTCCCCCCGCCCGCCTAATGCAGACAGGGCCCGTGCGCTAAGCATAAACAATACCTTTAACAGATAACCCTAACCCTGAACATAACACCCAACCCTGTTCCTATTTCTCCCCTTAACACGTAAACCTCACCGTGCGCCTAACTTTAACCTCTTATCCTAACGTTAATGCATAACCCATTTCCTGAGAACAACCCCTATCCCATAATTCTAACCCTATCTCCTAGTCATCACTGTGACACCTAATCCCTAACCCTAATTCTAAACCGCTAACCTTAACCGTAACCCTACCTACAACCCTAACACTGACAGTAACCCTTACTTCTAACCCCAACGCTATGCCTAACAAAAACCCTAACCCTTGACCCTAACCCTTCACCCTAACCCCTTAGCCTTACCCTAACCCTTAACCCTAATCCTAATCCTAACCATTAAACCTATCCCTAGCTCTTAAAGTTAACCCTAAACCTTACCCTCACGACTAGACCTAACCCTGACACTAACCTAACACCTGACCCTAACCAGACCCCTAAAGCTAACCCTGAACCCTATCCCTAACCCTAGCAGTAAACTTTAACCCTAAACCTAAGCCCAACCCGTAACCCTAATCCTATCCTTTTACCCTAAACCTAACCCCTATACCTCACCCTAACTCTAACCTCAGTCCTAATTCTAACCATACCCCTTCATAAAACACTAACTCCTAACCGCTAACCCTAACACTAACCAAAAACCCTAATCACTAATCCCTAACCCTAACGCTTAACCTTTACCCTAACCGTTAACCCTAACCCAAATCTTAACACTGATCCTAACCTTAACCTTTAACTCTAAGCCTAACCCTTAACCCTACAGTAAGGAAGACCCTTAATGCTAATGGGATCCCTTATCCCTAACCCTAACACTACAGCTAAAAATAACCCTAACCTTTGATCCTTAAACCTAACCCCTAACACTTACTTTAACCCCAAACCCTAACCCTAATCCTAAGCATTAAACCTAACCCTATCTCTTAACCCTAACGCTAGCCCTTACCCTAACGCCTAGATCTAACCCTAAATCGAACCTACCGCCTAATCCTAACCTTAAGCCCTAATGCTAACTCTAACCCTGAACCCTAAACCTACCCGTAACCCTTAACACTAACCCTATCCGTCAACCTTAACCCTTACCCTAACCATTACCCGCACCCAAGCATTTAAACCTGACCCTACCCCTAATCCTTAATGATAACGCTAACACTAAACTCTAACCCTAAGCCCAACACTTATCCCTAATCCTATCCCTTAACCCTAACCCTAATGCTAACCCCTAAACATAACCCTAACCGTGACCAGTTAACCTAACCCTAACCTCTAACACAAACCATAGCATTAACTAACTGAAAGTAACCCTATCCCTAACCCTAAACCTAAATCCTAACTCTTAACCTTAACCCTAAGCGTTAACTCTCACGCTAACCTTTAATCCTGACCCTAATCCTAATCTTCAACACTAAACCTAACACTTAACCCTAACCCTGTACCATAACCAAACCCCTCATCTTAACCCTAATCGTAAACCTCAACCCTAAACCAAAGTGTAACCGTTAAACCTAAGAGTAACCTTTAACCCTAACCCTAATACCTAAGCCTAAGCCCTCACCCTAACACTAAACTTCATCCTTAACCCTAACCATAATCCTAACCCTAAATCTAATTCTCAGACTTCTTGCTTTCTTAGAGTTTAGAAAGCCTGCAATCCTCCCATGCCATGCGTGAAAGGAGGCTCTACCACTGCGTCCTGCATGAAACCCACGGGCCCATACCCAGAGTATGATAGAGTGGGTTCCCGGGTACAATCCCAGCCCCCTAAACTCCCCCCGCCCGCCCAATGCAGACAGGGCCCGTGCGCTAAGCATAAACAATACCTTTAACAGATAACCCTAACCCTGAACATAACACCCAACCCTGTTCCTATTTCTCCCCTTAACACGTAAACCTCACCGTGCGCCTAACTTTAACCTCTTATCCTAACGTTAATGCATAACCCATTTCCTGAGAACAACCGCTATCCCATAATTCTAACCCTATCTCCTAGTCATCACTATGACACCTAATCCCTAACCCTAATTCTAAACCGCTAACCCTAACCGTAACCCTACCTACAACCCTAACACTGACAGTAACCTTTACTTCTAACCCCAACGCTATGCCTAACAAAAACCCTAATCCTGCACCCTAACCCCTAAGCCTTACCCTAACCCTTAACCCTAATCCTAATCCTAACCATTAAACCTAACCCTAGCTCTTAAAGATAACCCTGAACCTTGCCCTCACGACTAGACCTAACCCTGACACTAACCTAACACCTAACCCTAAGCAGAACCCCGAAAGCTAAGCCTGAACCCTATCCCTAACCCTAGCAGTAAACTTTAACCCTAAAGCTAAGCCCAACCCGTAACCCTAATCCTATCCTTTTACCCTAAAACTAACCCCTAAACCTAACCCCTATACCTCACCCTAACTCTAACCCCAATCCTAATTCTAACCATACCCCTTCATAAAACACTAACTCCTAACCGCTAACCCTAACACTAACCAAAAACCCTAATCACTAATCCCTAACCCTAACGCTTAACCTTTACCCTAACCATTAACCCTCACCCTAAATCTTAACACTGAACCTAACCTTAACCTTTAACTCTAAGCCTAACCCTTAACCCTACAGTAAGGAAGACCCTTAATGCTAATGGGATCCCTTTTCTGTAACCCTAACACTACAGCTAAAAATAACAGTAACCTTTCATCCTTAAACCTAACCCCTAACACTTACTTTAACCCCAAACCCTAACCCTAATCCTAAGCATTAAACCTAACCCTATCTCTTAACCCTAACGCTAGCCCTTACGCGAACGCCTAGATCTAACCCTAAATCGAACCTACCGCCTAATCCTAACCTTAAACCCTAATGCTAACTCTAACCCTGAACCCTAAACCTACCTGTAACCCTTAACACTAACCCTATCCGTGAACCTTAACCCTGACCCTAACCATTACCCGCACCCAGGCATTTAACTCTGACCCTACCCCTAGTCCTTAATGATAACCCTAACACTAAACCCTAACCCTAAGGCCAACACTTAACCGTAATCCTATCCCTTAACCCTAAACCTAACCCTAACCCTAATGCTAACCCCTAAACGTAACCCTAACCGTCACCAGTAAACCTAACCCTAACCTCTAACACAAACCATAGCACATAACTCTAAACCTAAAACTAACCCTAACCCTAAACCTAACCCTAAACCCTAACTCTTAACCTTAACCCTAAGCGTTAACTCTCACGCTAACCTTTAATCCTAACCCTAATCCTAATCTTCAACCCTAAACCTTACACTTAACCCTAACCCTGTACCAAACCCTAACCCCTCATCTTAACCCTAACCGTAAACCTCAACCCTAAACCAAAGTGTAACCGTTAAACCTAAGAGTAACCTTTAACCCTAACCCTAATCCCTAACCCTAAGCCCTGACCGTAACACTAAACTTCATCCTTAACCCTAACCATAATCCTAACCCTAAATCTAATTCTCAGACTTCTTGCTTTCTTAGAGTTTAGAAAGCCTGCAATCCTCCCATGCCATGCGTTAAAGGAGGCTCTACCACTGTGTCCTGTATGAAACCCACGGGCCCATACCCAGAGTATGATAGAGTGGGTTCCCGGGTACAATCCCAGCCCCCAAAACTCCCCCCCGCCCGCCTAATGCAGACAGGGCCCGTGCGCTAAGCATAAACAATACCTTTAACAGATAACCCTAACCCTGAACATAACACCCAACCTTGTTCCTATTTCTCCCCTTAACACGTAAACTTCACTGTGCGCCTAACTTTAACCTCTTATCCTAACGTTAATGCATAACCCATTTCCTGAGAACAACCCCTATCCCATAATTCTAACCCTATCTCCTAGTCATCACTGTGACACCTAATCCCTAACCCTAATTCCAAACCGCTAACCCTAACCGTAACCCTACCTACAACCCTAACACTGACAGTAACCCTTACTTCTAACCCAAACGCTATGCCTAACAAAAACCCTAACCCTTGACCCTAACCCTTCACCCTAACCCCTAAGACTTACCCTAACCCTTAACCCTAATCCTAATCCTAACCATTAAACCTAACCCTAGCTCTTAAAGCTAACCCTAAACCTTACCCTCACGACTAGACCTAACCCTGACACTAACCTAACAGTTAACCCTCACCAGAACCCCTAAAGCTAACCCTGAACCCTATCCCTAACCCTAGCAGTAAACTTTAACCCTAAACCTAAGCCCAACCCGTAACCCTAATCCTATCCTTTTACCCTAAAACTAACCCCTAAACCTAACCCCTATACCTCACCCTAACTCTAACCCCAATCCTAATTCTAACCATACCCCTTCATAAAACACTAACCGCTAACCTAACACGAATCAAAAACCGTAATCACTAATCCCTAACCCTAACGCTTAACCTTTACCCTAACCGTTAACCCTCACCCTAAATCTTAACACTGACCCTAACCTTAACCTTTAACTCTAAGCCTAACCCTTAACCCTACAGTAAGGAAGACCCTTAATGCTAATGGGATCCCTTATCCCTAACCCTAACACTACAGCTAAAAATAACCCTAAACTTTGATCCTTAAACCTAACCCCTAACACTTACTTTAACCCCAAACCCTAACCCTAATCCTAAGCATTAAACCTAACCCTATCTCTGAACCCTAACGCTAGCCCTTACCCTAACGCCTAGATCTAACCCTAAATCGAATCTACCGCCTAATCCTAACCTTAAGCCCTAATGCTAACTCTAACCCTGAACCCTAAACCTACCCGTAACCCTTAACACTAACCCTATCCGTGAACCTTAACCCTGACCCTAACCATTACCCGCACCCAACCATTTAACCCTGACCCTTCCCCTAATCCTTAATGATAACACTAACACTAAACCCTAACCCTAAGCCCAACACTTAACCCTAATCCTATCCCTTAACCCTAACCCTAACGCAAACCCCTAAACATAACCCTAACCGTGACCAGTAAACCTAACCTTAACCTCTAACACAAACCATAGCACATAACTCTAACCCTAAAACTAAACCTAACCCCAACCCTAACCCTAAACCCTAACTCTTAACCTTAACCCTAAGCGTTAACTCTCACGCTAACCTTTAATCCTAAACCTAATCCTAATCTTCAACCCTAAACCTAACACTTAACCCTAACCCTTTACCAAACCCTAACCCCTCATCTTAACCCTAACCGTAAACCTCAACCCTAAACCAAAGTGTAGCCGTTAAACCTAAGAGTAGCCTTTAACCCTAACCCTAATCCCTAACCCTAAGCCCTCACCCTAACACTAAACTTCATCCTTAACCCTAACCATAATCCTAACCCTAAATCTAATTCTCAGACTTCTTGCTTTCTTAGAGTTTAGAAAGCCTGCCATCCTCCCATGCCATGCGTGAAAGGAGGCTCTACCACTGTGTCCTGCATGAAACCCACGGGCCCATACCCAGAGTATGATAGAGTGGGTTCCCGGGTACAATCCCAGCCCCCTAAACTCCCCCCACCCGCCTAATGCAGACAGGGCCCGTGCGCTAACCATAAACAATACCTTTAACAGATAACCCTAACCCTGAACATAACACCCAACCCTGTTCCTATTTCTCCCCTTAACACGTAAACCTCACCGTGCGCCTAACTTTAACCTCTTATCCTAACGTTAATGCATAACCCATTTCCTGAGAACAACCCCATCCCATAATTCTAACCCTATCTCCTAGTCATCACTGTGACACCTAATCCCTAACCCTAATTCTAAAGCGCTAACCCTAACCGTAACCCTACCTACAACCCTGACACTGACAGTAACCCTTACTTCTAACCCCAACGCTATGCCTAACAAAAACCCTAAACCTTCACCCTAACCCTTAAGCCTTACCCTAACCCTTAACCCTAATCCTAATCCTAACCATTAAACCTATCCCTAGCTCTTAAAGTTAACCCTAAACCTTACCCTCACGACTAGACCTAACCCTGACACTAACCTAACACCTGACCCTAACCAGACCCCTAAAGCTAACCCTGAACCCTATCCCTAACCCTAGCCGTAAACTTTAACCCTAAACCTAAGCCCAAGCCGTAACCCTAATCCTATCCTTTTACCCTAAACCTAACCCCTATACCTCACCCTAACTCTAACCCCAATCCTAATTCTAACCATACCCCTTCATAAAACCCTAACTCCTAACCGCTAACCCTAACACTAACCAAAAACCCTAATCACTAATCCCTAACCCTAACGCTTAACCTTTACCCTAACCGTTAACCCTAACCCAAATCTTAACACTGACCCTAACCTTAACCTTTAACTCTAAGCCTAACCCTTAACCCTATAGTAAGGAAGACCCTTAATGCTAATGGGATCCCTTATCCCTAACCCTAACACTACAGCTAAAAATAACCCTAACCTTTGATCCTTAAACCTAACCCCTAACACTTACTTTAACCCCAAACCCTAACCCTAATCCTAAGCATTAAACCTAACCCTATCTCTTAACCCTAACGCTAGCCCTTACCCTAACGCCTAGATCTAACCCTAAATCGAACCTACCGCCTAATCCTAACCTTAAGCCCTAATGCTAACTCTAACCCTGAACCCTAAACCTACCCGTAACCCTTAACACTAACCCTATCCGTGAACCTTAACCCTGACCCTAACCATTACCCGCACCCAAGCATTTAAACCTGACCCTACCCCTAATCCTTAATGATAACGCTAACACTAAACTCTAACCCTAAGCCCAACACTTATCCCTAATCCTATCCCTTAACCCTAACCCTAATGCTAACCCCTAAACATAACCCTAACCGTGACCAGTAAACCTAACCCTAACCTCTAACACAAACCATAGCATTAACTAACTGAAACTAACCCTATCCCTAACCCTAAACCTAAATCCTAACTCTTAACCTTAACCCTAAGCGTTAACTCTCACGCTAACCTTTAATCCTGACCCTAATCCTAATCTTCAACACTAAACCTAACACTTAACCCTAACCCTGTACCATAACCAAACCCCTCATCTTAACCCTAATCGTAAACCTCAACCCTAAACCAAAGTGTAACCGTTAAACCTAAGAGTAACCTTTAACCCTAACCCTAATACCTAAGCCTAAGCCCTCACCCTAACACTAAACTTCATCCTTAACCCTAACCATAATCCTAACCCTAAATCTAATTCTCAGACTTCTTGCTTTCTTAGAGTTTAGAAAGCCTGCAATCCTCCCATGCCATGCATGAAAGGAGGCTCTACCACTGCGTCCTGCATGAAACCCACGGGCCCATACCCAGAGTATGATAGAGTGGGTTCCCGGGTACAATCCCAGCCCCCTAAACTCCCCCCGCCCGCCCAATGCAGACAGGGCCCGTGCGCTAAGCATAAACAATACCTTTAACAGATAACCCTAACCCTGAACATAACACCCAACCCTGTTCCTATTTCTCCCCTTAACACGTAAACCTCACCGTGCGCCTAACTTTAACCTCTTATCCTAACGTTAATGCATAACCCATTTCCTGAGAACAACCGCTATCCCATAATTCTAACCCTATCTCCTAGTCATCACTATGACACCTAATCCCTAACCCTAATTCTAAACCGCTAACCCTAACCGTAACCCTACCTACAACCCTAACACTGACAGTAACTTTTACTTCTAACCCCAACGCTATGCCTAACAAAAACCCTAACCCTGCACCCTAACCCCTAAGCCTTACCCTAACCCTTAACCCTAATCCTATTCCTAACCATTAAACCTAACCCTAGCTCTTAAAGATAACCCTGAACCTTGCCCTCACGACTAGACCTAACCCTGACACTAACCTAACACCTAACCCTAAGCAGAACCCCGAAAGCTAAGCCTGAACCCTATCCCTAACCCTAGCAGTAAACTTTAACCCTAAAGCTAAGCCCAACCCGTAACCCTAATCCTATCCTTTTACCCTAAAACTAACCCCTAAACCTAACCCCTATACCTCACCCTAACTCTAACCCCAATCCTAATTCTAACCATACCCCTTCATAAAACACTAACTCCTAACCGCTAACCCTAACACTAACCAAAAACCCTAATCACTAATCCCTAACCCTAACGCTTAACCTTTACCCTAACCGTTAACCCTCACCCTAAATCTTAACACTGAACCTAACCTTAACCTTTAACTCTAAGCCTAACCCTTAACCCTACAGTAAGGAAGACCCTTAATGCTAATGGGATCCCTTTTCCGTAACCCTAACACTACAGCTAAAAATAACAGTAACCTTTCATCCTTAAACCTAACCCCTAACACTTACTTTAACCCCAAACCCTAACCCTAATGCTAAGCATTAAACCTAACCCTATCTCTTAACCCTAACGCTAGCCCTTACGCGAACGCCTAGATCTAACCCTAAATCGAACCTACCGCCTAATCCTAACCTTAAACCCTAATGCTAACTCTAACCCTGAACCCTAAACCTACCCGTAACCCTTAACACTAACCCTATCCGTGAACCTTAACCCTGACCCTAACCATTACCCGCACCCAGGCATTTAACTCTGACCCTACCCCTAGTCCTTAATGATAACCCTAACACTAAACCCTAACCCTAAGGCCAACACTTAACCGTAATCCTATCCCTTAACCCTAAACCTAACCCTAACCCTAATGCTAACCCCTAAACGTAACCCTAACCGTCACCAGTAAACCTAACCCTAACCTCTAACACAAACCATAGCACATAACTCTAAACCTAAAACTAACCCTAACCCTAAACCTAACCCTAAACCCTAACTCTTAATCTTAACGCTAAGCGTTAACTCTCACGCTAACCTGTAATCCTAACCCTAATCCTAATCTTCAACCCTAAACCTTACACTTAACCCTAACCCTGTACCAAACCCTAACCCCTCATCTTAACCCTAACCGTAAACCTCAACCCTAAACCAAAGTGTAACCGTTAAACCTAAGAGTAACCTTTAACCCTAACCCTAATCCCTAACCCTAAGCCCTGACCCTAACACTAAACTTCATCCTTAACCCTAACCAGAATCCTAACCCTAAATCTAATTCTCAGACTTCTTGCTTTCTTAGAGTTTAGAAAGCCTGCTATCCTCCCATGCCATGCGTTAAAGGAGGCTCTACCTCTGTGTCCTGTATGAAACCCACGGGCCCATACACAGAGTATGATAGAGTGGGTTCCCGGGTACAATCCCAGCCCCCAAAACTCCCCCCCGCCCGCCTAATGCAGACAGGGACCGTGCGCTAAGCATAAACAATACCTTTAACAGATAACCCTAACCCTGAACATAACACCCAACCCTGTTCCTATTTCTCCCCTTAACACGTAAACTTCACCGTGCGCCTAACTTTAACCACTTATCCTAACGTTAATGCATAACCCATTTCCTGAGAACAACCCCTATCCCATAATTCTAACCCTATCTCCTAGTCATCACTGTGACACCTAATCCCTAACCCTAATTCTAAACCGCTAACACTAACCGTAACCCTACCTACAACCCTAACACTGACAGTAACCTTTACTTCTAACCCAAACGCTATGCCTAACAAAAACCCTAACCCTTGACCCTAACCCTTCACCCTAACCCCTAAGACTTACCCTAACCCTTAACCCTAATCCTAATCCTAACCATTAAACCTAACCCTAGCTCTTAAAGCTAACCCTAAACCTTACCCTCACGACTAGACCTAACCCTGACACTAACCTAACAGTTAACCCTCACCAGAACCCCTAAAGCTAACCCTGAACCCTATCCCTAACCCTAGCAGTAAACTTTAACCCTAAACCTAAGCCCAACCCGTAACCCTAATCCTATCCTTTTACCCTAAAACTAACCCCTAAACCTAACCCCTATACCTCACCCTAACTCTAACCCCAATCCTAATTCTAACCATACCCCTTCATAAAACACTAACCGCTAACCTAACACGAACCAAAAACCGTAATCACTAATCCCTAACCCTAACGCTTAACCTTTACCCTAACCGTTAACCCTCACCCTAAATCTTAACACTGACCCTAACCTTAACCTTTAACTCTAAGCCTAACCCTTAACCCTACAGTAAGGAAGACCCTTAATGCTAATGGGATCCCTTATCCCTAACCCTAACACTACAGCTAAAAATAACCCTAAACTTTGATCCTTAAACCTAACCCCTAACACTTACTTTAACCCCAAACCCTAACCCTAATCCTAAGCATTAAACCTAACCCTATCTCTGAACCCTAACGCTAGCCCTTACCCTAACGCCTAGATCTAACCCTAAATCGAATCTACCGCCTAATCCTAACCTTAAGCCCTAATGCTAACTCTAACCCTGAACCCTAAACCTACCCGTAACCCTTAACACTAACCCTATCCGTGAACCTTAACCCTGACCCTAACCATTACCCGCACCCAACCATTTAACCCTGACCCTTCCCCTAATCCTTAATGATAACACTAACACTAAACCCTAACCCTAAGCCCAACACTTAACCCTAATCCTATCCCTTAACCCTAACCCTAACGCAAACCCCTAAACATAACCCTAACCGTGACCAGTAAACCTAACCTTAACCTCTAACACAAACCATAGCACATAACTCTAACCCTAAAACTAAACCTAACCCCAACCCTAACCCTAAACCCTAACTCTTAACCTTAACCCTAAGCGTTAACTCTCACGCTAACCTTTAATCCTAACCCTAATCCTAATCTTCAACCCTAAACCTAACACTTAACCCTAACCCTTTACCAAACCCTAAGCCCTCATCTTAACCCTAACCGTAAACCTCAACCCTAAACCAAAGTGTAGCCGTTAAACCTAAGAGTAGCCTTTAACCCTAACCCTAATCCCTAACCCTAAGCCCTCACACTAACACTAAACTTCATCCTTAACCCTAACCATAATCCTAACCCTAAATCTAATTCTCAGACTTCTTGCTTTCTTAGAGTTTAGAAAGCCTGCCATCCTCCCATGCCATGCGTGAAAGGAGGCTCTACCACTGTGTCCTGCATGAAACCCACGGGCCCATACCCAGAGTATGATAGAGTGGGTTCCCGGGTACAATCCCAGCCCCCTAAACTCCCCCCACCCGCCTAATGCAGACAGGGCCCGTGCGCTAACCATAAACAATACCTTTAACAGATAACCCTAACCCTGAACATAACACCCAACCCTGTTCCTATTTCTCCCCTTAACACGTAAACCTCACCGTGCGCCTAACTTTAACCTCTTATCCTAACGTTAATGCATAACCCATTTCCTGAGAACAACCCCATCCCATAATTCTAACCCTATCTCCTAGTCATCACTGTGACACCTAATCCCTAACCCTAATTCTAAAGCGCTAACCCTAACCGTAACCCTACCTACAACCCTGACACTGACAGTAACCCTTACTTCTAACCCCAACGCTATGCCTAACAAAAACCCTAAACCTTCACCCTAACCCTTAAGCCTTACCCTAACCCTTAACCCTAATCCTAATCCTAACCATTAAACCTATCCCTAGCTCTTAAAGTTAACCCTAAACCTTACCCTCACGACTAGACCTAACCCTGACACTAACCTAACACCTGACCCTAACCAGACCCCTAAAGCTAACCCTGAACCCTATCCCTAACCCTAGCCGTAAACTTTAACCCTAAACCTAAGCCCAAGCCGTAACCCTAATCCTATCCTTTTACCCTAAACCTAACCCCTATACCTCACCCTAACTCTAACCCCAATCCTAATTCTAACCATACCCCTTCATAAAACCCTAACTCCTAACCGCTAACCCTAACACTAACCAAAAACCCTAATCACTAATCCCTAACCCTAACGCTTAACCTTTACCCTAACCGTTAACCCTAACCCAAATCTTAACACTGACCCTAACCTTAACCTTTAACTCTAAGCCTAACCCTTAACCCTATAGTAAGGAAGACCCTTAATGCTAATGGGATCCCTTATCCCTAACCCTAACACTACAGCTAAAAATAACCCTAACCTTTGATCCTTAAACCTAACCCCTAACGCTTACTTTAACCCCAAACCCTAACCCTAATCCTAAGCATTAAACCTAACCCTATCTCTTAACCCTAACGCTAGCCCTTACCCTAACGCCTAGATCTAACCCTAAATCGAACCTACCGCCTAATCCTAACCTTAAGCCCTAATGCTAACTCTAACCCTGAACCCTAAACCTACCCGTAACCCTTAACACTAACCCTATCCGTGAACCTTAACCCTGACCCTAACCATTACCCGCACCCAAGCATTTAAACCTGACCCTACCCCTAATCCTTAATGATAACGCTAACACTAAACTCTAACCCTAAGCCCAACACTTATCCCTAATCCTATCCCTTAACCCTAACCCTAATGCTAACCCCTAAACATAACCCTAACCGTGACCAGTAAACCTAACCCTAACCTCTAACACAAACCATAGCATTAACTAACTGAAACTAACCCTATCCCTAACCCTAAACCTAAATCCTAACTCTTAACCTTAACCCTAAGCGTTAACTCTCACGCTAACCTTTAATCCTGACCCTAATCCTAATCTTCAACACTAAACCTAACACTTAACCCTAACCCTGTACCATAACCAAACCCCTCATCTTAACCCTAATCGTAAACCTCAACCCTAAACCAAAGTGTAACCGTTAAACCTAAGAGTAACCTTTAACCCTAACCCTAATACCTAAGCCTAAGCCCTCACCCTAACACTAAACTTCATCCTTAACCCTAACCATAATCCTAACCCTAAATCTAATTCTCAGACTTCTTGCTTTCTTAGAGTTTAGAAAGCCTGCAATCCTCCCATGCCATGCATGAAAGGAGGCTCTACCACTGCGTCCTGCATGAAACCCACGGGCCCATACCCAGAGTATGATAGAGTGGGTTCCCGGGTACAATCCCAGCCCCCTAAACTCCCCCCGCCCGCCCAATGCAGACAGGGCCCGTGCGCTAAGCATAAACAATACCTTTAACAGATAACCCTAACCCTGAACATAACACCCAACCCTGTTCCTATTTCTCCCCTTAACACGTAAACCTCACCGTGGCCTAACTTTAACCTCTTATCCTAACGTTAATGCATAACCCATTTCCTGAGAACAACCGCTATCCCATAATTCTAACCCTATCTCCTAGTAATCACTATGACACCTAATCCCTAACCCTAATTCTAAACCGCTAACCCTAACCGTAACCCTACCTACAACCCTAACACTGACAGTAACCTTTACTTCTAACCCCAACGCTATGCCTAACAAAAACCCTAACCCTGCACCCTAACCCCTAAGCCTTACCCTAACCCTTAACCCTAATCCTATTCCTAACCATTAAACCTAACCCTAGCTCTTAAAGATAACCCTGAACCTTGCCCTCACGACTAGACCTAACCCTGACACTAACCTAACACCTAACCCTAAGCAGAACCCCGAAAGCTAAGCCTGAACCCTATCCCTAACCCTAGCAGTAAACTTTAACCCTAAAGCTAAGCCCAACCCGTAACCCTAATCCTATCCTTTTACCCTAAAACTAACCCCTAAACCTAACCCCTATACCTCACCCTAACTCTAACCCCAATCCTAATTCTAACCATACCCCTTCATAAAACACTAACTCCTAACCGCTAACCCTAACACTAACCAAAAACCCTAATCACTAATCCCTAACCCTAACGCTTAACCTTTACCCTAACCGTTAACCCTCACCCTAAATCTTAACACTGAACCTAACCTTAACCTTTAACTCTAAGCCTAACCCTTAACCCTACAGTAAGGAAGACCCTTAATGCTAATGGGATCCCTTTTCCGTAACCCTAACACTACAGCTAAAAAACACAGTAACCTTTCATCCTTAAACCTAACCCCTAACACTTACTTTAACCCCAAACCCTAACCCTAATCCTAAGCATTAAACCTAACCCTATCTCTTAACCCTAACGCTAGCCCTTACGCGAACGCCTAGATCTAACCCTAAATCGAACCTACCGCCTAATCCTAACCTTAAACCCTAATGCTAACTCTAACCCTGAACCCTAAACCTACCCGTAACCCTTAACACTAACCCTATCCGTGAACCTTAACCCTGACCCTAACCATTACCCGCACCCAGGCATTTAACTCTGACCCTACCCCTAGTCCTTAATGATAACCCTAACACTAAACCCTAACCCTAAGGCCAACACTTAACCGTAATCCTATCCCTTAACCCTAAACCTAACCCTAACCCTAATGCTAACCCCTAAACGTAACACTAACCGTCACCAGTAAACCTAACCCTAACCTCTAACACAAACCATAGCACATAACTCTAAACCTAAAACTAACCCTAACCCTAAACCTAACCCTAAACCCTAACTCTTAACCTTAACCCTAAGCGTTAACTCTCACGCTAACCTTTAATCCTAACCCTAATCCTAATCTTCAACCCTAAACCTTACACTTAACCCTAACCCTGTACCAAACCCTAACCCCTCATCTTAACCCTAACCGTAAACCTCAACCCTAAACCAAAGTGTAACCGTTAAACCTAAGAGTAACCTTTAACCCTAACCCTAATCCCTAACCCTAAGCCCTGACCCTAACACTAAACTTCATCATTAACCCTAACCAGAATCCTAACCCTAAATCTAATTCTCAGACTTCTTGCTTTCTTAGAGTTTAGAAAGCCTGCTATCCTCCCATGCCATGCGTTAAAGGAGGCTCTACCTCTGTGTCCTGTATGAAACCCACGGGCCCATACACAGAGTATGATAGAGTGGGTTCCCGGGTACAATCCCAGCCCCCAAAACTCCCCCCCGCCCGCCTAATGCAGACAGGGACAGTGCGCTAAGCATAAACAATACCTTTAACAGATAACCCTAACCCTGAAAATAACACCCAACCTTGTTCCTATTTCTCCCCTTAACACGTAAACTTCATCGTGCGCCTAACTTTAACCTCTTATCCTAACGTTAATGCATAACCCATTTCCTGAGAACAACCCCTATCCCATAATTCTAACCCTATCTCCTAGTCATCACTGTGACACCTAATCCCTAACCCTAATTCCAAACCGCTAACCCTAACCGTAACCCTACCTACAACCCTAACACTGACAGTAACCCTTACTTCTAACCCAAACGCTATGCCTAACAAAAACCCTAACCCTTGACCCTAACCCTTCACCCTAACCCCTAAGACTTACCCTAACCCTTAACCCTAATCCTAATCCTAACCATTAAACCTAACCCTAGCTCTTAAAGCTAACCCTAAACCTTACCCTCACGACTAGACCTAACCCTGACACTAACCTAACAGTTAACCCTCACCAGAACCCCTAAAGCTAACCCTGAACCCTATCCCTAACCCTAGCAGTAAACTTTAACCCTAAACCTAAGCCCAACCCGTAACCCTAATCCTATCCTTTTACCCTAAAACTAACCCCTAAACCTAACCCCTATACCTCACCCTAACTCTAACCCCAATCCTAATTCTAACCATACCCCTTCATAAAACACTAACTCCTAACCGCTAACCCTAACACTAACCAAAAACCCTAATCACTAATCCCTAACCCTAACGCTTAACCTTTACCCTAACCGTTAACCCTCACCCTAAATCTTAACACTGACCCTAACCTTAACCTTTAACTCTAAGCCTAACCCTTAACCCTACAGTAAGGAAGACCCTTAATGCTAATGGGATCCCTTATCCCTAACACTAACACTACAGCTAAAAATAACCCTAAACTTTGATCCTTAAACCTAACCCCTAACACTTACTTTAACCCCAAACCCTAACCCTAATCCTAAGCATTAAACCTAACCCTATCTCTGAACCCTAACGCTAGCCCTTACCCTAACGCCTAGATCTAACCCTAAATCGAATCTACCGCCTAATCCTAACCTTAAGCCCTAATGCTAACTCTAACCCTGAACCCTAAACCTACCCGTAACCCTTAACACTAACCCTATCCGTGAACCTTAACCCTGACCCTAACCATTACCCGCACCCAAGCATTTAACCCTGACCCTTCCCCTAATCCTTAATGATAACACTAACACTAAACCCTAACCCTAAGCCCAACACTTAACCCTAATCCTATCCCTTAACCCTAACCCTAACGCAAATCCCTAAACATAACCCTAACCGTGACCAGTAAACCTAACCTTAACCTCTAACACAAACCATAGCACATAACTCTAACCCTAAAACTAAACCTAACACCAACCCTAACCCTAAACCCTAACTCTTAACCTTAACCCTAAGCGTTAACTCTCACGCTAACCTTTAATCCTAACCCTAATCCTAATCTTCAACCCTAAACCTAACACTTAACCCTAACCCTTTACCAAACCCTAACCCCTCATCTTAACCCTAACCGTAAACCTCAACCCTAAACCAAAGTGTAGCCGTTAAACCTAAGAGTAGCCTTTAACCCTAACCCTAATCCCTAACCCTAAGCCCTCACCCTAACACTAAACTTCATCCTTAACCCTAACCATAATCCTAACCCTAAATCTAATTCTCAGACTTCTTGCTTTCTTAGAGTTTAGAAAGCCTGCCATCCTCCCATGCCATGCGTGAAAGGAGGCTCTACCACTGTGTCCTGCATGAAACCCACGGGCCCATACCCAGAGTATGATAGAGTGGGTTCCCGGGTACAATCCCAGCCCCCTAAACTCCCCCCACCCGCCTAATGCAGACAGGGCCCGTGCGCTAACCATAAACAATACCTTTAACAGATAACCCTAACCCTGAACATAACACCCAACCCTGTTCCTATTTCTCCCCTTAACACGTAAACCTCACCGTGCGCCTAACTTTAACCTCTTATCCTAACGTTAATGCATAACCCATTTCCTGAGAACAACCCCATCCCATAATTCTAACCCTATCTCCTAGTCATCACTGTGACACCTAATCCCTAACCCTAATTCTAAAGCGCTAACCCTAACCGTAACCCTACCTACAACCCTGACACTGACAGTAACCCTTATTTCTAACCCCAACGCTATGCCTAACAAAAACCCTAAACCTTCACCCTAACCCCTAAGCCTTACCCTAACCCTTAACCCTAATCCTAATCCTAACCATTAAACCTAACCCTAGCTCTTAAAGCTAACCCTAAACCTTACCCT
>NW_027182847.1:120000-167500 GCF_041146395.1 Eulemur rufifrons
TCCTTTTACCCTAAAACTAACCCCTAAACCTAACCCCTGTACCTCACCCTAACTCTAACCCCAATCCTAATTCTAACCATACCCCTTCATAAAACACTAACTCCTAACCGCTAACCCTAACACTAACCAAAAACCCTAATCACTAATCCCTAACCCTAACGCTTAACCTTTACCCTAACCGTTAACCCTCACCCTAAATCTTAACACTGACCCTAACTTTAACCTTTAACTCTTAGCCTAACCCTTAACCCTACAGTAAGGAAGACCCTTAATGCTAATGGGATCCCTTATCCCTAACCCTAACACTACAGCTAAAAATAACCCTAACCTTCGATCCTGAAACCTAACCCCTAACACTTACTTTAACCCCAAACCCTAACCCTAATCCTAAGCATTAAACCTAACCCTATCTCTTAACCCTAACGCTAGCCCTTACCCTAACGCCTAGATCTAACCCTAAATCGAACCTACCACCTAATCCTAACCTTAAGCCCTAATGCTAACTCTAACCCTGAACCCTAAACCTACCCGTAACCCTTAACACTAACCCTATCCGTGAACCTTAACCCTGACCCTAACCATTACCCGCACCCAAGCATTTAACCCTGACCCTACCCCTAATCCTTAATGATAACCCTAACACTAAACCCTCACCCTACTCCCAACACTTAACCCTAATCCTATCCCTTAACCCTAACCCTAATGCTAACCCCTAAATGTAACCCTCACCGTGACAAGTAAACCTAACCCTAACCTCTAACACAAACCATAGCACATAACTCTAACCCTAAAACGAACCCTAAACCTAACCCTAACCCCTAACTCTTAAGCTTAACACTAAGCGTTAACTCTCACGCTAACCTTTAATCCTAACCCTAATCCTAATCTTCAACCCTAAACCTAACACTTAACCCTAACCCTGTACCAAACCTTAACCCCTCATCTTAACCCTAACCGTAAACCTCAACCCTAAAAAACAGTGTAACCGTTAAACCTAAGAGTAATCTTTAACCCTAACCCTAAGCCCTAACCCTAAGCCCTCACCCTAACACTAAACTTCATCCTTAACCCTAACCATAATCCTAACCCTAAATCTAATTCTCAGACTTCTTGCTTTCTTAGAGTTTAGAAAGCCTGCAATCCTCCAATGCCATGCGTGAAAGGAGGCTCTACCACTGTGTCCTGCATCAAACCCACGGGCCCATACCCAGAGTATGATAGAGTGGGTTCCCGGGTACAATCCCAGCCCCCTAAACTCCCCCCGCCCGCCTAATGCAGACAGGGCCCGTGCGCTAAGCATAAACAATACCTTTAACAGATAATCCTAACCCTGAACATAACACCCAACCCTGTTCCTATTTCTCCCCTTAACACGTAAACCTCACCGTGCGCCTAACTTTAACCTCTTATCCTAACGTTAATGCATAACCCATTTCCTGAGAACAACCCCTATCCCATAATTCTAACCCTATCTCCTAGTCATCACTGTGACACCTAATCCCTAACCCTAATTCTAAACCGCTAACCCTAACCGTAACCCTACCTACAACCCTAACACTGACAGTAACCCTTACTTCTAACCCCAACGCTATGCCTAACAAAAACCCTAACCCTGCACCCTAACCCCTAAGCCTTACCCTAACCCTTAACCCTAATCCTAATCCTAACCATTAAACCTAACCCTAGCTCTTAAAGATAACCCTGAACCTTGCCCTCACGACTAGACCTAACCCTGACACTAACCTAACACCTAACCCTAAGCAGAACCCCTAAAGCTAAGCCTGAACCCTATCCCCAACCCTAGCAGTAAACTTTAACCCTAAACCTAAGCCCAACCCGTAACCCTAATCCTATCCTTTTACCCTAAAACTAACCCCTAAACCTAACCCCTATACCTCACCCTAACTCTAACCCCAATCCTAATTCTAACCATACCCCTTCATAAAACACTAACTCCTAACCGCTAACCCTAACACTAACCAAAAACCCTAATCACTAATCCCTAACCCTAACGCTTAACCTTTACCCTAAGAAGTAGGAGAGTCATATGTATGAACGGTTACATTCACGCAGAGAAAGAAACTGTTGGGTGGTGTATGTACGCATGTTAATCTATACTTTGGAGGAAGTTCGAGAGTCATATCTGGGGAAAATTGCAGTCACTTAGAGAAAGCAACAATCGGGGGCCGTTTTGTAGATCTGCTAAATTCTATTTTGGAAGAAGAGTGAAATTCATATGTGGGAACGCTTATGTTCACTCAGAGAAATCAACGATAGGGCAGTGTTTCGTTGGGATGCTAAAGTGTAGTTTGGAAGAAGTTCGCGAGTCTTATATAAGAAAGCTTACAGTCACCTAGAGAAAGTAACTCTCGGCAGATTGTTTCTAAGCGTGCTAAACTCTAATTTGCATCAATTGTGAGAGTCAAACATGGGAACGCTTACATTCACTCAGAGAACGCAACGTTTGGGTGGTGGTTTGTAAGCATTCTAAACTGTATTTTGGAGGAAGTAGGAGAGTCATATATACGAATGCTTACATTCACGCAGAGAAAGCAACTCTGTGATCGTATTTTGTTGGCATGCTAAACTGTGGTTTGGAAGAAGTTCGAGAGCCTTATATAGGAAAGATTACAGTGACACAGAGAAAACAACTCTCTGTAGTTTGTTGGTAGGTCTACTAAACTGTAATTTGGATGATGTGTGAGAACGCTTGCATTCACTCAGAGAAAGAACTTTGTCGTGGTGGTTTGTAGGAATAACAACTGTAGTTCGAAGAAGTAGGAGAGTCATATATGAACGGTTACATTCACGCAGAGAAAGCAACTGTGGAGTGGCGTATGTAATCATCATAATCTGTAGTTTGGAGGAAGTTCGAGAGTCATATCTGGGGAAAATTAGAGTCATTTAGAGAAAGGAACAATCGGGGGCTGGTGTGTAGGTCTGCTAAATTCTATTTTGGAAAAAGAGTGAGAGTCATATATGGGAACGCTTATGTTGACTCAGAGAAATCAACGATGGGGCGCTGTATTGTTGGCATGCTAAACTGTAGTTTGGAAGAAGTTCGAAAGTCTTATATAGGAAAGTTTACAGTCACCTAGAGAAAGCAACTCACAGGAGGTGGTTTGTAAGCCGCTAAACTCTAATTTGGATGAAGTGAAAGAGGCATACATGGATACGCTTCATTCACTCAGAGAAAGGTAAATTGGGGTGCCGGTTTGTAGGTATACTAACTCCAGTTTGGAAGAAGTACTAGAGTCATATATATGAACGCTTATATGGACGCAGAGAAAGCAACTATGGGGTGGTGTTTTGTAGGCCTGCTAAAATATAGTTTGGAAGAAGTTCGAAAGCAGACAGTCACTTAGAGAAAGCAACTCTTGGCGGTGGATTTTTAGGTCTGCTAAATTGTATTTTGAAAGAAGTACCAGAGTCATATATTCAAACGCTTACATTCATGCAGAGAAAGGAACTGTGGGGTGGTGTTTTCTAGGCGTGCTAAACTCTAGTTTGGACGAAGTTTGAGAATCACATATAAGAAAGCTTAGAGTCACTTAGAGAAAGCAAATCTCTGGGTGTGGAATGTAGGCGTGCTAAACTCTATTTTGGTTTAGATTGAGAGTCATATATGGAAAGGGTTACATTCACTCAGAGAAAGCAACGATGGTGTGGTGGTTTGTAGGCATACTAAACTCTAGTTTGGAAGAAGTAGGAAAATGATATATGGGAACGCTTACATTCATGCAGAGAAAGCAATTATGGGGTGGCTTTTTTGTACCCATGCTAATCTCTAGTTTGGAAGAAGTTATATAGGAAAGCGTACACTCATTTATAGAAACCAACTTTCGGGGGATGAAGGGTAGGCCTGCAAAACTCTACTTTGGAAGAAGTGGGAGAGTCATATTGGGGACCACGTACATTGACTCAGAGAAATCGAGGATGGGGTTGTGTTTTGTAGGCATACTAAACTCTAGTTTGGAGAAAGTACGAGAATCATATATAGGAACGCTTACATTCATGCAGAGAAAGCAACTATGGAGTGAGGTTTGTATGCCTACTAAACTATAGTTTGGAGGAAGTTTAGAATCTTATATAGCAAAGCTTACAGTCACCTAGAGAGAGCAACTCTTGGGAGATGATTTCTAAGCCTGATAATTTGCACCAACTCTTAAAGTCAAGTATGGGAAGGTTTACATCCACTCAGAACGCAAGGTTTGGGTTGCAGTTTGTGGCCTTAATTGTAGTTCGGAAGAAGTAGGAAAGTCATATATATGAACGGTTACATTCACGCAGACAAACCAGCTATGGAGTGATGTGTGTATGCCTACTAAACTATAGTTTGGAGGATGTTCGAGAGTCATATCTGGAAAGCTTACAGTCATTTAGAGAAAGAAACTCTCTGGGGATGGTTCGTAGGCCTGCTAAACTCTATTTTCAAAGAAGTGTTAAAATCATATACAGGAACGCTTACATTCACTCAGAGAAAGCAACGTTGGGGTGGCCGTTTTTGAGCATACTAAACTCTACTTTGGAAGAGGTACAAGAGACATAAATACGAACGCTTACATTAACACAGAGAAAGCAAATACGGGGTGCTGTAGTGCAGGCATGCTAAACTATAGATTAGAAGAAGTTCGAAAGCTGACAGTCACTTAGAGAAAGCAACTCTTGGCGGGTGATTTTTAGGTCTGCTAAATTGTATTTTGAAAGACGTACCAGAGTCATATACAAACGCTTACATTCATGCAGAGAAAGAAACTATGGGGTGATGTGTTGTGGGGATGCTAAACTGCAGTTTGGAAGGTGTTCGAGAGTGTTATATAGGATAGCTTACAGTCACCTAGAGAAAGCAACACTCGGGACAGCTTTACAAGCCTCTAAACACTAATTAGCAGCAATTGTGAGAGTCAAACATGGGAACGCTTACATTCACTCAGAGAACGCAACGTTTGGGTGGCTGGTCTTTAAGCATTCTAAACTGTATTTTGGAGGAAGTAGGAGAGTCATATATACGAATGCTTACATTCACGCAGAGAAAGCAACTCTGTGGTCGTATTTTGTTGGCATGCTAAACTGTGGTTTGGAAGAAGTTCGAGAGCCTTATATAGGAAAGATTACAGTGACACAGAGAAAACAACTCTCTGTAGTTTCTTGGTAGGTCTGCTAAACTGTGATTTGGATGAAGTGTGAGAACGCTTGCATTCACTCAGAGAAAGAACTTTGTCGTGGTGGTTTGTAGGAATAACAACTGTAGTTCGAAGAAGTAGGAGAGTCATATATGAACGGTTACATTCACGCAGAGAAAGCAACTGTGGGGTGGCGTAGGTAATCATCATAATCTGTAGTTTGGAGGAAGTTCGAGAGTCATATCTGGGGAAAATTAGAGTCACATAGAGAAAGGAACAATCGGGGGCTGGTGTGTAGGTCTGCTAAATTCTATTTTGGAAGAAGAGTGAGAGTCATATATGGGAACGCTTATGTTGACTCAGAGAAATCAACGATGGGACGCTGTATTGTTGGCATGCTAAACTGTAGTTTGGAAGAAGTTCGAGAGTCTTATATAGGAAAGTTTACAGTCACCTAGAGAAAGCAACTCACAGGAGGTGGTTTGTAAGCCGCTAAACTCTAATTTGGATGAAGTGAAAGAGGCATACATGGATACGCTTCATTCACTCAGAGAAAGGTAAATTGGGGTGCCGGTTTGTAGGTATACTAACTCCAGTTTGGAAGAAGTACTAGAGTCATATATATGAACGCTTATATGGATGCAGAGAAAGCAACTATGGGGTGGTGTTTTGTAGGCCTGCTAAAATATAGTTTGGAAGAAGTTCGAAAGCAGACAGTCACTTAGAGAAAGCAACTCTCGGCGGTTCATTTTTCGGTCTGCTGAATTGTATTTTGAAAGAAGTACCAGAGTCATATATTCAAACGCTTACATTCATGCAGAGAAAGCAACTCTGGGGTGGTGTTTTCTAGGCATGCTAAACTCTAGTTTGGACGAAGTTTGAGAATCACATATAAGAAAGCTTAGAGTCGCTTAAAGCAAATCTCTGGGTGTGGAATGTAGGCGTGCTAAACTCTATTTTGGTTTCGGAGTGAGAGTCATATATGGGAAGGCTTACATTCACTCAGAGAAAGCAACGATGGTGTGGTGGTTTGTAGGCATACTGAACTCTAGTTTGGAAGAAGTAGGAGAATGATATATGGGAACGCTTACATTCATGCAGAGAAAGCAATTATGGGGTGGCTTTTTTGTAGCCACGCTAATCTCTATTTTGCAAGAAGTTAAAGAGTAATATATAGGAAAGCGTACCGTCATTTATAGAAACCAACTTTCGGGGGATGGTTTGTAGGCCTGCAAAACTCTACTTTGGAAGAAGGGGGAGAGTCATATGGGGGACTGGGTACATTCACTCGGAGAAATCAACGATGGGGTTGTGGTTTGTAGGCATACTAAACTCTAGTTTGGAAGAAGGACGAGAATCATACATTCATGCAGAGAAAGCAACTATGGAGTGATGTTTGTATGCCTACTAAACGATAGATTGGACGATGTTCGAGAGTCATATCTGGAAAGCTTACAGTCATTTAGAGAAAGCAACTCTCTGGGGATGGTTCGTAGGCCTGCTAAACTCTATTTTCAATGAAGTGTTCGAATCATATACAGGAACGCTTACATTCACTCAGAGAAAGCAACGTTGGGGTGGCCGTTTTTGAGCATACTAAACTCTACTTTGGAAGAGGTACGAGAGACATAAATACGAACGCTTACATTAACACAGAGAAAGCAAATACGGGGTGCTGTAATGCAGGCATGCTAAACTACAGATTGGAAGATGTTCGAAAGCTGACAGTCACTTAGAGAAAGCAACTCTTGGCGGGTGATTTTTAGGTCTGCTAAATTGTATTTTGAAAGACGTACCAGAGTCATATACAAACGCTTACATTCATGCAGAGAAAGAAACTATGGGGTGATGTGTTGTTGGCATGCTAAACTGCAGTTTGGAAGGAGTTCGAGAGTGTTATATAGGATAGCTTACAGTCACCTAGAGAAAGCAACACTCGGGACAGCTTTACAAGCCTCTAAACACTAATTAGCAGTAATTGTGAGAGTCAAACATGGGAACGCTTACATTCACGGAGAGAACACAACGTTTGGGTGGTGGTTTGTAGGCATAATAACTGTAGTTCGGAAGAAGTAGGAGAGTCATATGTATGAACGGTTACATTCACGCAGAGAAAGAAACTGTTGGGTGGTGTATGTACGCATGTTAATCTATACTTTGGAGGAAGTTCGAGAGTCATATCTGGGGAAAATTGCAGTCACTTAGAGAAAGCAACAATCGGGGGCCGTTTTGTAGATCTGCTAAATTCTATTTTGGAAGAAGAGTGAAATTCATATGTGGGAACGCTTATGTTCACTCAGAGAAATCAACGATAAGGCAGTGTTTCGTTGGGATGCTAAAGTGTAGTTTGGAAGAAGTTCGCGAGTCTTATATAAGAAAGCTTACAGTCACCTAGAGAAAGTAACTCTCGGCAGATTGTTTCTAAGCGTGCTAAACTCTAATTTGCATCAATTGTGAGAGTCAAACATGGGAACGCTTACATTCACTCAGAGAACGCAACGTTTGGGTGGTGGTTTGTAAGCATTCTAAACTGTATTTTGGAGGAAGTAGGAGAGTCATATATACGAATGCTTACATTCACGCAGAGAAAGCAACTCTGTGATCGTATTTTGTTGGCATGCTAAACTGTGGTTTGGAAGAAGTTCGAGAGCCTTATATAGGAAAGATTACAGTGACACAGAGAAAACAACTCTCTGTAGTTTGTTGGTAGGTCTACTAAACTGTAATTTGGATGATGTGTGAGAACGCTTGCATTCACTCAGAGAAAGAACTTTGTCGTGGTGGTTTGTAGGAATAACAACTGTAGTTCGAAGAAGTAGGAGAGTCATATATGAACGGTTACATTCACGCAGAGAAAGCAACTGTGGAGTGGCGTATGTAATCATCATAATCTGTAGTTTGGAGGAAGTTCGAGAGTCATATCTGGGGAAAATTAGAGTCATTTAGAGAAAGGAACAATCGGGGGCTGGTGTGTAGGTCTGCTAAATTCTATTTTGGAAAAAGAGTGAGAGTCATATATGGGAACGCTTATGTTGACTCAGAGAAATCAACGATGGGGCGCTGTATTGTTGGCATGCTAAACTGTAGTTTGGAAGAAGTTCGAAAGTCTTATATAGGAAAGTTTACAGTCACCTAGAGAAAGCAACTCACAGGAGGTGGTTTGTAAGCCGCTAAACTCTAATTTGGATGAAGTGAAAGAGGCATACATGGATACGCTTCATTCACTCAGAGAAAGGTAAATTGGGGTGCCGGTTTGTAGGTATACTAACTCCAGTTTGGAAGAAGTACTAGAGTCATATATATGAACGCTTATATGGACGCAGAGAAAGCAACTATGGGGTGGTGTTTTGTAGGCCTGCTAAAATATAGTTTGGAAGAAGTTCGAAAGCAGACAGTCACTTAGAGAAAGCAACTCTCGGCGGTTCATTTTTCGGTCTGCTGAATTGTATTTTGAAAGAAGTACCAGAGTCATATATTCAAACGCTTACATTCATGCAGAGAAAGCAACTCTGGGGTGGTGTTTTCTAGGCATGCTAAACTCTAGTTTGGACGAAGTTTGAGAATCACATATAAGAAAGCTTAGAGTCGCTTAAAGCAAATCTCTGGGTGTGGAATGTAGGCGTGCTAAACTCTATTTTGGTTTCGGAGTGAGAGTCATATATGGGAAGGCTTACATTCACTCAGAGAAAGCAACGATGGTGTGGTGGTTTGTAGGCATACTGAACTCTAGTTTGGAAGAAGTAGGAGAATGATATATGGGAACGCTTACATTCATGCAGAGAAAGCAATTATGGGGTGGCTTTTTTGTAGCCACGCTAATCTCTATTTTGCAAGAAGTTAAAGAGTAATATATAGGAAAGCGTACCGTCATTTATAGAAACCAACTTTCGGGGGATGGTTTGTAGGCCTGCAAAACTCTACTTTGGAAGAAGGGGGAGAGTCATATGGGGGACTGGGTACATTCACTCGGAGAAATCAACGATGGGGTTGTGGTTTGTAGGCATACTAAACTCTAGTTTGGAAGAAGGACGAGAATCATATATAGGAACGCTTACATTCATGCAGAGAAAGCAACTATGGAGTGATGTTTGTATGCCTACTAAACGACAGATTGGAGGATGTTCGAGAGTCATATCTGGAAAGCTTACAGTCATTTAGAGAAAGCAACTCTCTGGGGATGGTTCGTAGGCCTGCTAAACTCTATTTTCAATGAAGCGTTCGAATCATATACAGGAACGCTTACATTCACTCAGAGAAAGCAACGTTGGGGTGGCCGTTTTTGAGCATACTAAACTCTACTTTGGAAGAGGTACGAGAGACATAAATACGAACGCTTACATTAACACAGAGAAAGCAAATACGGGGTGCTGTAATGCAGGCATGCTAAACTATAGATTGGAAGATGTTCGAAAGCTGACAGTCACTTAGAGAAAGCAACTCTTGGCGGGTGATTTTTAGGTCTGCTAAATTGTATTTTGAAAGACGTACCAGAGTCATATACAAACGCTTACATTCATGCAGAGAAAGAAACTATGGGGTGATGTGTTGTTGGCATGCTAAACTGCAGTTTGGAAGGAGTTCGAGAGTGTTATATAGGATAGCTTACAGTCACCTAGAGAAAGCAACACTCGGGACAGCTTTACAAGCCTCTAAACACTAATTAGCAGTAATTGTGAGAGTCAAACATGGGAACGCTTACATTCACGGAGAGAACACAACGTTTGGGTGGTGGTTTGTAGGCATAATAACTGTAGTTCGGAAGAAGTAGGAGAGTCATATGTATGAACGGTTACATTCACGCAGAGAAAGAAACTGTTGGGTGGTGTATGTACGCATGTTAATCTATACTTTGGAGGAAGTTCGAGAGTCATATCTGGGGAAAATTGCAGTCACTTAGAGAAAGCAACAATCAGGGGCCGTTTTGTAGATCTGCTAAATTCTATTTTGGAAGAAGAGTGAAATTCATATGTGGGAACGCTTATGTTCACTCAGAGAAATCAACGATAAGGCAGTGTTTCGTTGGGATGCTAAAGTGTAGTTTGGAAGAAGTTCGAGAGTCTTATATAAGAAAGCTTACAGTCACCTAGAGAAAGTAACTCTCGGCAGATTGTTTCTAAGCGTGCTAAACTCTAATTTGCATCAATTGTGAGAGTCAAACATGGGAACGCTTACATTCACTCAGAGAACGCAACGTTTGGGTGGTGGTTTGTAAGCATTCTAAACTGTATTTTGGAGGAAGTAGGAGAGTCATATATACGAATGCTTACATTCACGCAGAGAAAGCAACTCTGTGATCGTATTTTGTTGGCATGCTAAACTGTGGTTTGGAAGAAGTTCGAGAGCCTTATATAGGAAAGATTACAGTGACACAGAGAAAACAACTCTCTGTAGTTTGTTGGTAGGTCTACTAAACTGTAATTTGGATGATGTGTGAGAACGCTTGCATTCACTCAGAGAAAGAACTTTGTCGTGGTGGTTTGTAGGAATAACAACTGTAGTTCGAAGAAGTAGGAGAGTCATATATGAACGGTTACATTCACGCAGAGAAAGCAACTGTGGAGTGGCGTATGTAATCATCATAATCTGTAGTTTGGAGGAAGTTCGAGAGTCATATCTGGGGAAAATTAGAGTCATTTAGAGAAAGGAACAATCGGGGGCTGGTGTGTAGGTCTGCTAAATTCTATTTTGGAAAAAGAGTGAGAGTCATATATGGGAACGCTTATGTTGACTCAGAGAAATCAACGATGGGGCGCTGTATTGTTGGCATGCTAAACTGTAGTTTGGAAGAAGTTCGAAAGTCTTATATAGGAAAGTTTACAGTCACCTAGAGAAAGCAACTCACAGGAGGTGGTTTGTAAGCCGCTAAACGCTAATTTGGATGAAGTGAAAGAGGCATACATGGATACACTTCATTCACTCAGAGAAAGGTAAATTGGGGTGCCGGTTTGTAGGTATACTAGCTCCAGTTTGGAAGAAGTACTAGAGTCATATATATGAACGCTTATATGGACGCAGAGAAAGCAACTATGGGGTGGTGTTTTGTAGGCCTGCTAAAATATAGTTTGGAAGAAGTTCGAAAGCAGACAGTCACTTAGAGAAAGCAACTCTTGGCGGTGGATTTTTCGGTCTGCTGAATTGTATTTTGAAAGAAATACCAGAGTCATATATTCAAACGCTTACATTCATGCAGAGAAAGGAACTGTGGGGTGGTGTTTTCTAGGCGTGCTAAACTCTAGTTTGGACGAAGTTTGAGAATCACATATAAGAAAGCTTAGAGTCACTTAGAGAAAGCAAATCTCTGGGTGTGGAATGTAGGCGTGCTAAACTCTATTTTGGTTTAGATTGAGAGTCATATATGGAAAGGGTTACATTCACTCAGAGAAAGCAACGATGGTGTGGTGGTTTGTAGGCATACTAAACTCTAGTTTGGAAGAAGTAGGAAAATGATATATGGGAACGCTTACATTCATGCAGAGAAAGCAATTATGGGGTGGCTTTTTTGTACCCATGCTAATCTCTAGTTTGGAAGAAGTTATATAGGAAAGCGTACACTCATTTATAGAAACCAACTTTCGGGGGATGAAGGGTAGGCCTGCAAAACTCTACTTTGGAAGAAGTGGGAGAGTCATATTGGGGACCACGTACATTGACTCAGAGAAATCGAGGATGGGGTTGTGTTTTGTAGGCATACTAAACTCTAGTTTGGAGAAAGTACGAGAATCATATATAGGAACGCTTACATTCATGCAGAGAAAGCAACTATGGAGTGAGGTTTGTATGCCTACTAAACTATAGTTTGGAGGAAGTTTAGAATCTTATATAGCAAAGCTTACAGTCACCTAGAGAGAGCAACTCTTGGGAGATGATTTCTAAGCCTGATAATTTGCACCAACTCTTAAAGTCAAGTATGGGAAGGTTTACATCCACTCAGAACGCAAGGTTTGGGTTGCAGTTTGTGGCCTTAATTGTAGTTCGGAAGAAGTAGGAAAGTCATATATATGAACGGTTACATTCACGCAGACAAACCAGCTATGGAGTGATGTGTGTATGCCTACTAAACTATAGTTTGGAGGATGTTCGAGAGTCATATCTGGAAAGCTTACAGTCATTTAGAGAAAGAAACTCTCAGGGGGTGGTTCGTAGGCCTGCTAAACTCTATTTTCAATGAAGTGTTAAAATCATATACAGGAACGCTTACATTCACTCAGAGAAAGCAACGTTGGGGTGGCCGTTTGTGAGCATACTAAACTCTACTTTGGAAGAGGTACAAGAGACATAAATACGAACGCTTACATTAACACAGAGAAAGCAAATACGGGGTTCTGTAGTGCAGGCATGCTAAACTATAGAATGGAAGAAGTTCGAAAGCTGACAGTCACTTAGAGAAAGCAACTCTTGGCGGGTGATTTTTTAAGTCTGCTAAATTGTATTTTGAAAGACGTGTCAGAGTCTTATATACAAACGCTTACATTCATGCGTAGAAAGAAACTATGGGGTGATGTGTTGTGGGGATGCTAAACTGCAGTTTGGAAGAAGTTCGAGAGTGTTATGTAGGATAGCTTAGAGTCACCTAGAGAAAGCAACACTCAGGAGAGCTTTGCAAGCCTGCTAAACTCTAACAAGCAGCGATTGTGAGAGTCAAACATGGGAACGCTTACATTCACTCAGAGAACACAACGTTTGGGTGGTGGTTTGTAGGCATAATAACTGTAGTTCGGAAGAAGTAGGAGAGTCATATATGAACGGTTACATTCACGCAGAGAAAGCAACTGTTGGGTGGCGTATGTATGCATGCTAATCTGTAGTTTGGAGGAATTTCGAGTGTCATATCTGGGGAAAATTACAGTCACTTAGAGAAAGCAACCATCGGGGGCCATTTTGTAGATCTGCTAAATTCTATTTTGAAAGAAGAATGAGAGTCATATATGGGAACGCTTATGATCACGAAGAGAAATCAACTATGGGGCGGTGTTTTTTTGGCATGCTAAACTGTAGTTTGGAAGAAGTTCGCGAGTCTTACATAGGAAAGTTTACAGTCACCCAGAGAAAGCAACTCTTGGGAGATTGTTTCTAAGCATGCTAAATTCTAGATTGCATCAATTGTGAGAGTCAAACATGGGAACGCTTACATTCACTCAGAGAACGCAACGTTTGGGTGGTGGTTTGTAAGCATTCTAAACTGTATTTTGGAGGAAGTAGGAGAGTCATATATACGAATGCTTACATTCACGCAGAGAAAGCAACTCTGTGATCGTATTTTGTTGGCATGCTAAACTGTGGTTTGGAAGAAGTTCGAGAGCCTTACATAGGAAAGATTACAGTGACACAGAGAAAAACAAATCTCTGTAGTTTGTTGGTAGGTCTGCTAAACTGTAATTTGGATGAAGTGTGAGAACGCTTGCATTCACTCACAGAAAGAACGTTGTCGTGATGGTTTGTAGGAATAAATGCTGTAGTTCAAAAGAAGTAGGAGAGTCATATATGAACGGTTACATTCACGCAGAGAAAGCAACTGTGGGGTGGTCTATGTAATCATCATAATCTAGTTTGGAGAAAGTTCGAGAGTCATATGTGGGAAAAATTAAAGTCACCTAGAGAATTGGAACCATCGGGTGTTGTGTAGGTCTGCTAAATTCTATTTTGGAAGAAGAGTGAGAGTCATATATGGGAACGCTTATGTTCACTCAGAGAAATCAACGATGGGGCGCTGTATTGTTGGCATGCTAAACTGTAGTTTGGAAGAAGTTCGAGAGTCTTATATAGGAAAGTTTACAGTCACCTAGAGAAAGCAACTCACAGGAGGTGGTTTGTGGGCCGCTAAACTCTAATTTGGATGAAGTGAAAGAGGCATACATGGATACGCTTCATTCACTCAGAGAAAGGTAAATTGGGGTGCCGGTTTGTAGGTATACTAACTCCAGTTTGGAAGAAGTACGAGAGTCATATATATGAACGATTATATGGACGCAGAGAAAGCAACTATGGGGTGGTGTTTTGTAGGCATGATAAAATATAATTTGGAAGAAGTTCGAAAGCTGACAGTGACTTAGAGAAAGCAACTCTTGGCGGTTGATTTTGAAGTCTGCTAAATTGTATTTTGATAGAAGTACAAGAGTCATATATAAAATCGCTTATATTTATGCTGAGAAAGAAACTATGTGGTTATGCTTTGTTGGCGTGCTGAAATGTAGTTTCGAAGACGTTCGACAGTCTTTTATAGGAAAGCTTACAGTCCCCCAGAGGAAGCAACTTTCGAGAGATAGTTTGTAAGCCTGCTAAACTCTACTTTGCATCATTTGGAACAGTCATACTTGGGAACGCTAACATTCTCTGAGAGAACGCAACGTTTGGTTGGTTGTTTGTAAGCATACTAAACTGTATTTTGGAAGAAGTAGCAGAGTCATATATATGAGTGCTTACATTCACGCAGAGAGGGCAACTATGGGGTGGTGTTTTGTAGGCATGCAAATCTCTAGTTGCGAAGAAGTTAAGAGTAATAGGAAAGCTTACAGTCTCACAGAGAAAGCAACCCTTGGGGGCCGGTTTGTAGTTCTGCCAAATTCTATTTTGGATGAAGTGTGAATCTTAAATGGGAACGCTAACATTCACTCAGAGAAAGCAAGGTTGCGGTGGTGATTTTTAGTCACACTAAACTGGAGTTTGGAGGAAGTACGAGAATAAAAGAATGCTTACATTCACTCAGAAAAAGCAACGTTGGGGAGGTGGTTGGTAGGTGTACTATACTTTGGAAGAAGTACGAGCGTGATGCATAGGAACGCTTACATTCACGCAAACTATGGGGTGGCCTTTTGTTGGCATGCTAAACTATGTCCCAAAGTCATATATAGGAAAGCTTATAGTGAGAGAAAGCAACTCTCGGGCGGTGTTTTGTAGGTCCGGCAAATTGCATTTTGAAAGCAGTCCGAGATTCATATAAGGGAAGGCCTATATCCACTCAGAGAAAGCAATGTTAGGCTGGTGGTTTGTAGGCATACTAAACTGTATTTTGGAACTCGTATGTATGACTCTCACACTTGATCCAAATTAGAGTTCACCAGGCCTATAAACCACATCCTGAGAGTTGCTTTCTCTAGGTGAATGTAAGCTTTCCTATGTAAAACTCTCGAACTTCTTCCAAACTAAAGTTTAGCATGCCAACAGTACACCACCGCATCGTTGCTTTCTCTGAGTGAACATAAGCATTCCCTTATATGAATCACTTTTTCCAAAATAGAATTTAGCAGACCTACAAAAGAGTCCCCGATGGTTGATTTAGCTATGTGACTGTAATTTTCCCCAGATATGACTCTCAAACTTCCTCCAAAGTATAGATTAACATGCGTACATACACCACCCAACAGTTTCTTTCTCTGCGTGAATGTAACTGTTCATATATATGACTCTCCTACTTCTTCCGACCTACAGTTATTATGCCTACAAACCACCACCCAAACGTTGTGTTCTCTCCGTGAATGTAAGCTTTCCCATATTTGACTCTCACAATTGCTGCTAATTAGTGTTTAGAGGCTTGCAAAGCTGTCCCGAGTGTTGTTTTCTCTAGGTGACTGTAGCTATCCTATATAACACTCTGGAAGTCCTTTCAAACTGCAGTTTAGCATGCCAACAAAACATCACCCCATAGTTTCTTTCTCTGCATAAATGTAAGCGTTTGTGTATATAACTCTTGTACGTCTTTCAAAATACAATTTAGCAGACCTAAAAATCACCCGCCAAGAGTTGCTTTCTCTAAGTGACTGTCAGCTTTCGAACTTCTTCCAATCTATAGTTTAGCATGCCTGCACTACAGCACCCCGTATTTGCTTTCTCTGTGTTAATGTAAGCGTTCCTATGTATGTCTCTCGTACCTCTTCCAAAGTAGAGTTTAGTATGCTCAAAAACGGCCACCCCAACGTTGCTTTCTCTGAGTGAATGTAAGCGTTCCTGTATATGATTCGAACACTTCATTGAAAATAGAGTTTAGCAGGCTTACGAACCACCCCCAGAGAGTTGCTTTCTCTAAATGACTGTAAGCTTTCCAGATATGACTCTCGAACATCCTCCAATCTATCGTTTAGTAGGCATACAAACATCACTCCATAGTTGCTTTCTCTGCATGAATGTAAGCGTTCCTATAAATGATTCTCGTCCTTCTTCCAAACTAGAGTTTAGTATGCCTACAAACCACAACCCCGTCGTTGATTTCTCTGAGTGAATATACCCAGTCCCCCATATGACTCTCCGCCTTCTTCCAAAGTAGAGTTTTGCAGGCCTACAAATCATCCCCCGAAAGTTGGTTTCTATAAATGACGGTACGCTTTCCTATATATTACTCTTTAACTTCTTGCAAAATAGAGATTTGCATGGCTACAAAAAAGCCACCCCATAATTGCTTTCTCTGCATGAATGTAAGCGTTCCCATATATCATTCTCCTACTTCTTCCAAACTAGAGTTCAGTATGCCTACAAACCACCACACCATCGTTGCTTTCTCTGAGTGAATGTAAGCCTTCCCATATATGACTCTCACTCTGAAACCAAAATAGAGTTTGGCACACCTACATTCCACACCCAGAGATTTGCTTTAAGCGACTCTAAGCTTTCTTATATGTGATTGTCAAACTTCGTCCAAACTAGAGTTTAGCATGCCTAGAAACCACCCCACAGTTGCTTTCTCTGCATGAATGTAAGCGTTCATATACATGACTCTCGTACTTCCTCCAAAATACAGTTTAGAATGCCTACAAACCACCACCCAAACGTTGCGTTCTCTGAATGAATGAAAGCATTCCCATGTTTGACTCTCACAATTGATGCAAAGTAGAGTTTAGCAGGCCAAGAAAGGCTCTCCCGAGAGTTGCTTTCTCTAGGTGACTGTAAGCTTTCCTAAATAAGACTCTCCAACTTCTTCCAAACTACAGGTTAACATGCCCACAAAACATCACCCCATGGTTTTTTCTTTGCATGAATGTAAGCATTAGTATATATCACTCTGGTACTTCTTTCAAAATACAATTTAGCAGACCTAAAAATCACCCACCAAGAGTTGCTTTCTCTAAATGACTGTTCAGGTTTGGAACTTCTTCCAAACTATAGCATGCTTACAAAACACCACCACGTAGTTGCTTTCTCTGTGTGAATGTAAGCGTTCCCAAATATCATTCTCGTACTTCTTCCAAACTATTTAGTATGCCTACAAAAACCACCCCAGTGTTGTTTCTCTGAGGGAATGTAAGCGGTCCCATGTTTGACTCTCACACTTCATCCAAATTAGAGTTTAGCATGTGTACAAAAAAAATCTCCCGAGTGTTGCTTTCCCTGGGTGACGGTAATCTTTCCTGTATAAGGTTCTCCAACTTCTTCCAAACTACAGTTTAGCATGCCTACAAAACCTGACGCCATAAGTGCTTTCTCTGTGTGAATGTAAGTGTTCCTATATAGGACTCTCGTACTTCTTCCAAACTACAGTTTAGTATGCCCTACAAACCACCACCCAAACGTTGTTTTCTCTGAGTGAATGTAAGCGTTCCCATATATGACTCTCACATTTCAACCAAAATAACTCTATTTCAACCAAAATAACTCTACATTCCACACCCAGAGAGTTGCTTTCTCTACGTGACTGTAAACTTTCCTATATATGACTCTCAAACTTCGTCCAAACTAGAGTTTTGCAAGCCTACAAAACACCACCCCATAGTTGCATTCGGTCCCGGAATGTAAGCGGTTCTACATGTGATTCTCTTGCTTCTTCTAGGAACCACAACCACAACGTTGCTTTCACTGAGTTCCCATATATTATTCTAACACTTCATTGAAAATAGAGTTTAGCAGGCCTACGAAACACCCCCTAGGGTTGCTTTCTCTAAGTGACTGTAAGCTTCCCAGATATGGCTCTCGAACTTCCTCCAAACTATATTTTAGTAGGCATACAAACATCACTCCATAGTTGCTTTCTCTGCGTGAAGGTAAGCTTTCCTATATACGATTCTCGTACTTCTTCCAAACTAGAGTTGACTATGCCTACAAATCACAATCCCATCGTTGATTTCTCTGAGTGAATGCACGCGGTCCCCAATATGACTCTCTCCCACTTCCAAACTGGAGTTTTGCAGGTGTACAAAACATCCCCCGAGAGTTGGTTTCTATGACTGTACCCTTTCCTATATATTACTCCTTAACTTCTTCCAAACTAGAGATTAGCATGGCTACAAAAACGCCACCCCATAATTGCTTTCTCTACGCGAATGTAAGCGTTCCCATATATCATTCTCCTACTTCTTCCAAACTAGAGTTTAGTATGCCTACAAACCACCACGCCGTCGTTGCTTTCTCTGAGGGAATGTAAGCCTTCCCATATATGACTCTCACTCTTAAACCAAAATAGAGTTTAGCAGGCCTACATTCCACACCCAGAGATTTGCTTTCTCTAAGTGACTCTAAGCTTTCTTATATGTGATTCTCAAACTTCGTCCAAACTAGAGTTTAGCATGCCTATAAAACACCACCCCATAGTTACTTTCAGTGCGTCAAAATGTATGTGCTCCTATATGTGATTCTCGTGCTTCTTCCAAACTGCAGTTTAGTAAGCCTACAAACAACCCCATCGTTGCTTTCTCTGAGTGAATGTAAGCGTTCTCATATATGACTCTCACACTTCAACCAAAACAGGGTTTTGCAGGCCTACAAACCACCCGCCAAAACTTGCTTTTTCAAAGTGGCTGTTACCTTTCCTATATAGGACTCTGGAACTTCTCCCAAGCTAGACTTTAACATGTCTACCTGACACTACTCCGTAGTTGCTCTCGCTGTGTGAATGTAAGCGTTCCTATATATGAGTCTTGTACTTCTTCTTAACTAACATCTGGCATGCCAAAATAACACTCCCCCATAGTTGCTTTCTTTGAGTCAATGTAAACATTCCTATATATGTCTCTCGCACTTCTTCCAAACTAGAGTTGAATAAGTCTACAAACCAATCCCCGACAGCTGTTTTCTCTGAACGAATTTAAGCGTTCCTATATATATGACTATGGCACTTCCTCCAAACTAGAGTTTAGAAAGCCTACACTCCACCCCTGTTCGTTGCTTTCTCTAAGTTACTGTATGCTTTCCTATACATGGCTCTCGAAATTTTCCAAACTAGAGTTAGCATGCCTACTATACACCTACACATAATTGCTTTGTCTGAGTGAATATAAGCCTTCCTATATATGACTGTCGCACTTTTTCCAAATTAGAGTGTAGCCCGCCTGGAAAGCACCCCTTATAGTTGCTTTCATTGAGTGAATGTTAACATTCCTATGTATGACTCTCGCAACTTTTCCAATCTAAGATTTTAGCAATGCTACAAATCCCCCGCCGAGAGTTCCTATACATAACTGTCCTCTTTTTCCAAGCTAGAGTTTAGGAAGCCTAGAATCCGTCCCCCCGTAGACGCTTTATGTGAACGTAAGCGTTCTATATATGACTCTCGCCTTCCTCCAAACTAGAGCTTAGCAAGCCTACAAACCAACTCCCTATAATTGCTTTCTCTGAATGAATGATATCGTTCCTATATAAGACTCTCGAACTTCTTCCAAACCAGAGTTTAACAAGCCAAAAAAGCACCCCCCATAGATGCTTCCTCTAACTCAAAGCTAATATTCCTATATATGATTCAGCTTCTTCATCCAAACTAGAGTAAGGCAAGCCTACAAATCACACATCAATAGTTGCTTTCTATAAGTAAATGTAAGCATCCCTATATATGACTATAGCAATTCTTCCAAACTGGAGTTTAGCAAGCCTACAGACCCCAGGACTCCACTCCATAGTACCCTGGGCATTGGCGCCTGCCTGTCATGCAGGACATAGGGGCGGACGCTCATCTCAGACACGGCATTGGTGGATTGTAGGCTTTTTTAAGTTTTTGAATTGAAGAACTCTGAGAATTGGAATTCGGTTTAGGGTAAGGTTAGGTGTTAGGGACTAGGATTAGATTTAGGGGTTAGGGTTTTAGGTTAGAATTAGGGTTAGGATTACTGTTAGGGTTAGAGATTAGGATTATGTTTAGTGATTGGGTTTAGGTTTAGGGTGAGAGGCAAGAGTAAGGGTCAGGGATTAGGGTTACTGTTAGGAGTTAGATTCAGGGCTTACGAAGGGTTTGGTTTAGTGATAGGGTTAGGGCTTACGTTTAACGGTGTGTGTTAGGGCACGGGCCTCGTCTAAAGTACGGGGCACTGTGGGTGTGGAGCAAGGCTGCGTCCCCACTTCATCTTACCCTTGGTGTTGGGCTTCAACTGTCACGCAGGACAAAGGCAGAGGCTCATGAAACGCATGGCTAGGATTAAGGTTTAAGGTTAGGGTCAACGTTGAGGGTTAGGGTGAGGGTTAACAGTTAGAGTTAGGGTAAGGGGGTTAGGGATAGGGTTAGGGTTAAGGGTTAGGTTTATGGTTCAGGTTTAAGGTTAGCGTTAGAGGGTAGGGTTAGTGTAACTGTAGGTCAGTGTTGCGGTTAGATCTCTAGGCATTAGGGTAAAGGTCAGGGTTAGGGTTAAGAGTTAGGGTTAAGTTTAATGGTTAAGGATTGGGATTAGGGTTGAGGGTTAGGGTTAAGATTATGGGTAATGACTCAGGATCAAAGGTTAGGGTTATTTTTAGGCGTAGGGTTAGCGTAAGGGGTTAGGGTTAATGTTAGTGTTGTTGGTAGGGTTAAGGTTAGGGTTGGCGTTTCAGAATTAGGGATTAGGTGTTATGGTTATGGCTAGGAGTTAGCGTTAGATTTACGGTATAGGTCTTGTTCTCAGGGTGTCATGCATTAACGTTAAGATAAGGGGTTAAAGTTAGGGTTACGGTGAGCTTTACCTGTTAAGGTGAGCAGTAGGATCAGGGTTAGGTGTTATGTTCTGGGTTAGGGTTATGGGTGAGGGGTAGGGTTTATCCTTAGGGCACGGGCCCTGTATGCACTAGGAGGCGAAGTTAGGGGTCTGTGATGGTCGCTGGGAACCCACTCTATCGCACGCAGTGTATGGGCTTCTGGGTTTCATGCAGGACACTGTGGCAGAGCCGGCTTTCATGCATGGCTTAGTAGGATTGTAGGCTTTCAAAACTCTGAGAAAGCAAGAAGTCTGAGAATTAGATTTCGGGTTAGGATTACGGCACGGTTTAGGGATGAAGATTAGTGGTTAGGGTGAGGGCTTAGGGTTAGGGGTTAGGGTTAGGGTTAGGGTTGCTGGTAGGGTGAAGGTTAGGTTTGACGTTTTAGAATTAGGGATGAGGTGTTACGGTTATGACTATGGTTTAGGATTAGAATTACGGGATAGGGCTTCTTCTCAAGGTGTTATGCATTCACGTTAAGTTAAGGGGCTAAGTTAGGGTTACGGGGAGGTTTATTTTTTAAGGTGAGCAATAGGATCAGGGTTAGGTGTTATGTTCAGGGTGAGGGTTATCTGTTAGGGGTAGTGTTTATACTTAGCGTACGGGCCCTGTCTGCACTGGGCGGGGGGCTGGGGTTAGGGGGATGGGATTGTCCCCGGGAACACACTCTATCGTACGCTGGGTATGGGCTCCTGGGTTTCATGCAGGACACAGTGGCAGAGCCCCCTTTTACTCATGGCATGGGAGGATTGTAGGCTTTCTAAACTCTGAGAAAGCAAGAACTCTGAGAATTAGATTTAGGGGTAGGATTCTGGTAATGTTTAGGGATGAAGATTAGTGTCAGGGTGGGGTCTTGGGTTAGGGGTTGGGGTTAAAGGTTAGTGTTAGGTTTAACAGTTACAGTTAGGTTTACGGTTAAGTCTCAGGGTTCGGGTTAAGGTTTGGGTTTAGCGTTTGGCACAGGGGTAGGCTTCAGTGTTAGCTTCATGGTTAAAGATTAGGAGTAGGGTTAGTGCGAGGGTTAAGGGTAAGGGTCAAGATTAAGGGTTCAGGTTGGGGTTAGGCTTAGGTTTAGGGTTAGGGGTCAAGGGTCAGGTTTAGGGTTAAGTGTTGGGCTTAGGGTTGGGGTTTAGTGTTAAGTTTATCGTTAAGGATTAGGGTTAGGGTCAGGGTTAAATGCTTGGGTGCGAGTAATGGTTAGGGTCAGGGTTAAGGTTTATGGATAAGGTTAGTGTTAAGGGTTTACGGGTAGGTTTAGGGTTCAGGGTTAGAGTTAGCATTAGGGCTTAAGGTTAGGATTAGGTGGTAGGTTAGATTTTAGGGTTAGATCTAGGCGTTAGAGTAAGGGTTAAGAGATAGGGTTAGGTTTAATGCTTAGGATTAGGGTTAGGGTTTGGGGTTAAAGTAAGTGTTAGGGGTTAGGTTTAAGGATCAAAGGTTAGTGTTATTTTTAGCTGTAGTGTTAGGGTTAGGGATAAGGGATAAGGTTGGCGTGAGGGTTTTCCTTACTGTTAGGGTTAAGGGTCAGGCTTAGATTAAAGGTTAAGGTTAGGGTCAGCATTAAGGGTTAGGGTGAGGGTTAACGGTTACGGTAAAGGTTAAGCGTTAGTGTTAGGGATTAGCGATTAGGGTTTTTGGTAAGTGTTAGGGTTAGGAGTTAGTGTTTTATGAAGGGGTATGGTTAGAATTAGGATTGGGGTTAGTGTTAGGGTTAGGTTTAGGAGTTAGGTTTAGGGTAAAAGGATAGGATTAGCGTTAAGGGTTGGGCTCAGGTTTAGGGTTAAAGTTTAGTGTTAGGGTTAATGTTTAGTGTTATGGTCCAGTTTAAGTGTTGGGGTGAGGGTTAACGGTTAGGATTAGGCTTAGAGGTTGGGGATATAGTGAGGGTTCAGTGTTAGGGTTAGGTTTAGGGTTCAGGGTTAAGGTTAGCTGTAGGGGTTATGGTTAGGGTTAGGTGTTAGGTTAGTGTCAGGGTTAGGTCTAGTCGTGAGGGTAAGGTTTAGGGTTAGCTTTAAGAGCTAGGGTTACGTTTAATGGTTAGGATTAGGATTAGGGTTAAGGGTTAGGGTAAGGCTTAGGGGTTAGGGTGAAGGGTTAGGGTCAAGGGTTAGGGTTTTTGTTAGGCATAGCGTTGGGGTTAGAAGTAAGGGTTACTGTCAGTGTTAGGGTTGTAGGTAGGGTTACGGTTAGGGTTAGCGGTTTAGAATTAGGGTTAGGGATTAGGTGTTACAGTGACGACTAGGAGATAGGGTTAGAATTATGGGATAGGGGTTGTTCTCAGGGAATGGGTTATGCACTAACGTTAGGATAAGAGGTTAAAGTTAGGCTCACGGTGAGGTTTACGTGTTAAGGGGAGAAATAGGAACAGGGTTAGGTGTTATGTTCACGGTGAGGGATATCTGTTACAGGTATTGTTTATGCTTAGCGCACGGGCCCTGTCTGCCTTAGGCGGGGGTGGGGGGAGGTTAGGGGACTGGGATTGTCACCAGGATCCCACTGTATCGTACTCTGGGTATGGGCCCGTGGGTTTGATGCAGGACACAGTGGTAGAGCCTCCTTTCACGCATGGCATGGGAGGATTGCAGGCTTTCTAAACTCTAAGAAAGCAAGAAGTCTGAGAATTAGATTTAGGGTTAGGATTCTGGTTAGGGTTAAGGATGAAGTTTAGTGTTAGGGTGAGGGCTTAGGGTTAGGGATTAGGGTTAGGGTTAAAGGTTACTCTTAGGTTTAACGGTTACAGTTCGGTTTAGGGTTGAGGTTTACGGTTAGGGTTACGATGAGGGGTTAGGGTTTGGTATAGGGTTAGGGTTAGGTACAGGGTTAGGGTTAAGTGTTAGGTTTACGGTTGAAGATTAGGATTAGGGTTAGGATTAAAGGTTAGCGTGAGAGTTAACGGTTAGGGTTAAGGTTAAGACTTAGGGTTAGGGTTTAGGTTTAGGGTTAAGGGTTAGGGTTAGCTTTAGGGTTCGAGTTATGTGTTAGGGTTTGTGTTAGAGGTAGGGTTAGGTTTACTGTCCACGGTTAGGGTTACGTTTAGGGGTTAGCATTAGGGTTAAGGATTAGGTTTAGGGTAAGGGTTTAGAGTTAGTGTTGGGCTTTAGGCTCGGGGCTTATGTTCAGGGTCAGGGGTTAGAGTTGGTGGTAGGGCTTAGATTTAGCGGTCAGTTTAAGGGCACAGGACCTGGTTAATCTACGGTGAGAGGGGTGCGGTCGGAGTCATCACGAAAGCACAACATCATTCCCTGGGCCCTGGAACAAGATCTACATGCAGGACTCAGGCGGAGCCTCATCTCACACATGGCATGGCTGTATTGTAGGCTTGCTTCACTCGGGAATGGAAGTAGTGTGAGAATTAGGGTTAGGGTTGGGGTTAGGGGTTTCGAGTTAGGGGTTAGGCTTGGAGTCAGGGTTAGGTGCTAGGGATTAGTGGTTAGGGTTAGAGTTAGTGTTACGGGTTAGGTGTTAACTCTGGTTTAGAGGGCCAGGGTAAGGTTTAGGTTTGGAGTTAGCGTTAGGGTTAGGCGTTAGGGTTAAGGGATAGGGTTAGGGTTAAGGGTTAGGCTTAGGGTAAGGGTTCAGGTTTAGGGTTAGGGTCACGGTTAAGGGTTAGGGTGAGGGTTAACAGTTAGGGATAGGGTTAGGGGGTTAGGGATAGGATTAGGGTTAAGTGTTAGGTTTATGGTTCAGGTTTAAGGTTAACATTAGGGGGTTAGGGTTAGTGTTAACTGTAAGTCAGTGTTAGGGTTAGATCTCTAGGCATTAAGGTAAAGGTTAGGTTTAAAGTTAAGTGTTAGGGTTATGTTTAATGGTTAGGCTTGGGATTAGGGTTAAGTGTTAGGGTTAAGGTTAGGGGTTATGACTAAGGATCAACGGTTAGGGTTATTTTTATGCGTAGGGTTAGGGTAAGGTGTTAGGGTTAGTGTTAGTGTTGTTGGTAGGGTTAAGGTTAGGGTTGGCGTTTCAGAATTCGGGATCAGGTGTTATGGTTATGGCTAGGAGTTAGCGTTAGAATTACAGTATAGTGCTTTTTCTCAGGGTGTCATGCATTAACGTTAAGATAAGGTGTTAAAGTTAGGGTTATGGTGAGCTTTACCTCTTAAGGTGAGCAGTATGATCAGGGTTAGGTGTTATGTTCTGGGTTAGTCTTATGGGTGAGGGGTAGGGTTTATGCTCTGGGCACGGGCCCTGTATGCACTAGGAGGCAAAGATAGGGGTCCGTGATGGTCGCTGGTAACCTACTCTATCGTATGCAGTGTATGGGCCTCTGGTTTCCTGCAGGACACTGTCGCAGAGCGGGCTTTCATGCATGGCTTAGTAGGATTGTAGGCTTTCAAAACTCTGAGAAAGCAAGAAGTCTGAGAATTAGATTTCGGGTTAGGATTACGGCACGGTTTAGGGATGAAGATTAGTGTTAGGGTGAGGGCTTAGGGTTAAGGGTTAGGGTTAGGGTTAGGGTTGATGGTAGGTTGAAGTTTAGGGTTGGCACTTTAGAATATGGATGAGGTGTTATGGTTATGGCTAGGGATTAGGTTTAGAATTATGGGATAGGGCTTCTTCTTTGGGTGCTATGCATTAACGTTAACATAAGGGGATAAATTAGTGTTATGGTTAGGTTTATGTTTTAAGGTGAGCAACAGGATCAGGGTTAGGTTTTATGTTTGGAGTTAGGGTTATCTGTTAGGGATAGTGTTTTTGCTTAGCGCACGGGCCCTGTCTTCACCAGGAGGGGGGGGTTAGGGACTAGGATTGCCACTGGGAACCCGCTCTATCATGCACTAGTTATGGGCCCCCGGGTTTCTTGCAGGACACAGTGGCAGAGCCTCCTTTTACTCATGACATGGGAGAATTGTAGGCTTTCTAAACTCTGAGAAAGCAAGAAGTCTGAGAATTAGATTTAGGGGTAGGTTTATGGTAATGTTTAGGGATGAAGGTTAGTGTTAGGGTGCGTTCTTAAGGTCAGTGGTTAGGGTTAAAGGTTAGTGTTAGGTTTAACCGTTACAGTCAGGTTTATGGTTATGTTTTAGGGTTAGGGTTAAGGTTAAGGTTTAGCGTTTGGTACAGTGTTAGGCTTAAGTTTTAGCTTTAGGGTTAAAGATTAGGATTAGGGTTAGGGTTAAGGGCTAGTGTGAGGGTTAATGATAAGGATCAAGACTAAGGGCTAGGGTTTTTGTTAGTGTTAGGAATAAGTCTTCGTGTAGGCTTTAGGGTTAGCGTTAAGTGTTATGGTTAGGGTTAGGTTTAGGGTTCATGGTTAGTGTTATGTTTATGGGTTAGTGTTAGGGTTAGGGATTAGGTTTAGGGTAAGGTTTTAGAGTTCGTGTTCAGCGTTACGGTCGGAGCTTATGTTTACGGTTAGGGGTTAGTGTTAGTGTTAGGGCTGAGATTTAGCTTTTAGTTTAAGGGCACAGGACCTGTTTTATCTACGGTGAGAAGGGTGCTGTCGGAGTCTCCACGAAAGCACAAAATCGTTCCCTGATCCTTGGGAAAGGACCTACATGCAGGACTCAGGTGGAGCCTCATCTCACGCATAGTATAGCTGTATTGTAGGCTTGCTTCACTCTGAGAATGGAAGTAGTGTGAGAATCAGGGTTAGGGTTTGGGTTAGGGGTTTGGAGTTTGGGATTATGGTTCGAGTCAGGGTTAGGTCCTAGGGATTAGGAGTTAGGGTTAGTGTTAGGGATAGGGGTTAGTTGTTGGGTTTGGGTTAGGGTGCTAGGGTTAGGTTTAGGGTTGGGGTTAATATTAGGGTTAGCGTTTAGGGTTAAAGGATAGGATTATGGTTAAGGGTTTGGCTTAGGGTTAGGGTTAAGGGTTAGTGTTAAGGTTTAGGGTTAAGTTCAGGGTTACGTGTTAGGGTGAGGGTTAACAGTTAGGGTTATGGTTAGGGTCTTAGGGGTAGGGTTAGGGTTAGAGTTAGGGGTTAGGATTAAGGGTGAAGTGTTAGGGTTATTTTTAGGCATAGTTTTAAAGTTAGGGGCTAGGGTAATGTTTGGTTTGATGGTAGGTTTAAGGTTAGGGTTAGCAGTTTAGAATTCGCATTAGGGATTAGGTGTTATGGTTATGGCTTGGAGTTAGGGTTAGAATTCAGAGATAGGAGTTGTTCTCAGGGTAAGTGTTATGCATTAACGTTATGATAAGGGGTTAAATTTAGGGTTATGGTGAGATTTACATTTTAAGGTGAGCAATGGGATCAGGGTCAGGTGTTATGTTCAGGGTTATGGTTAGGGGTGAGGGGTAGGGTTTATGCTTACGACTCGGGCCCTGTCTGCACTAGGCAGGGGGGGAGGGGTTTGGGGTTGCGATTGTCGTCGGGAACCCACTCTAGTGTATGCTGAGTATGGGCACTGGGGTTTCCGGCAGGACACAGTGGTAGAGCCTCCTTTTATTCATGGCATGGGAGGATTGTAGGCTTTCTAACGCTGAGAAAGCAAGAAGTCTGATAATTAGATTTAGGGTTAGGATTATAGTTAGGGTTAGGAATGAGGTTAGTGCTAGGGTGAGGGATTAGGGCTAGGGATTATGGGTAGAGTAAAGGTTAAATGTTAGAGTTAGGTTTAACGGTTACAGTTAGGTTTAGGGTTACGTTTTAGGGTGAGGGTTATGGTTAGGGGTTAGGGTTTGGTACAGGGTTAGGGTTAAGTGTTAGGTTTAGGGTTAAAGATTAGAATTCGGATTAGGGTTGACGGTTAGTGTGAGTGTTAACGGTTAGGTTTGTGTTTAAGGGTTAGGGTTAGGGTTTAGGGCTAGTGTTAAGCGTTCGTGTTAGATTTAGGGTTAGAGTAAAGTGTTATGGTTAGGGTTATGGGTTAGCATTAGGGTTAAAGGTTAAGGGTTAGGTTTATTTTCAGGCACAGGGTTAGGATTAGGTGTTAGGGTTAGTGTTACCGTTAAGGTTTTTTGTAGGCTTAAGGTTAGGTTTAGCAGTTTAGAATTAGGGTTAGGGATTAGGTGTTATGGTTATGGTAAGGAGTTAGGGTTAGAATTATGGCATAGGGGTTGGTCTCAGGGTCAGTTTTATGCTTAAAGTTAGGGTAAGCGGTTAAAGTTAGTGTTACGGTGAGCTTTACGTGTTAAGGTGAGCAATAGGATCAGGGTTAGGTTTTATGTTCAGGGTTAGGGTTATGGGTGAGGGGTAGAGTTTATACTTAGGGTTAGGGTTAGGGTTAGGGTTTAGGCTTAAGGATCAAGGGTTAGGGTTAGGGTTAGTGTTAGGGCTGTTGGTAGGGTTAAATTTAGGGTTAGCAGCTTACAATTAGGTATTAGGTTTTACAGTTATGAATAAGAGTTAGGGTTAGAATTATGGGATAGGTGTTGTCCTCAGGGTAAGTATTATTCATTAACGTTAGGATAAGGGGTTAGGGTTAGGGTTATGGTGAGTTTTACATGTTAAGGTGAGCAATAGGATCAGGGTCAGATGTTATGATCAGGGTTATGGTTATGGGTTAGGGGCAGTGTTTATGCTTAGGGCACAGGCCCTGTCTTCACTAGGTGGGGGGGCTCGGAGGCTGGGATTGTCACCAGGAACCCACTCTATCGTATGCTGGGTATGGGCCTCTGGGTTTCATGCAGGGCACAGTGGCAGAGCCTCCTTTCATGCATGGCATGGGAGGATTGTAGGCTTTCTAAACTCTGAGAAAGCAAGAAGTCTCAGAATTAGATTTAGGGTTAGGATTATGGTTAGGGTTAGGGATGAAGTTTAGTGTTAGGGAGAGGGCTTAGTGTTAGGGATTAGGGTTTGGTACAGGGTTAGGGTTAAGTGTTCGGCTTAGGGGTAAAGATTAGGATTAGTGTTAGGTTTAAGGGTTAGCTGAGGGTTAACGGTTAGGGTTAAGGTGAAGGGTTAGGGTTAGGGTTTAGGGTTAGGATTAGGGGTTCGTGTTAGGTTTAGGGTTACACTTAAGTGTTAGGGTTTAGGTTCAGGTTTAGGGTTCATGGTTAAGGTTATGTTTAGGGGTTAGGTTTAGGGGTTAGGTTTGGTGTAAGGGTATAGTGTTAGTGAAGGGAGTTTGGGTCAGGGTTTCTGTTTAGGGTAGGGGTTAGTGTTAGGACTTAGATTTAGCGATTAGTTTAAGGTCAGAGGACCTGTTTAATCTATGGTGAGAAGGGTGTGGAATCGGTCGCTGAGACACCACAGCATTGTACCCTGGGCCTTGGGCTCAGACGTACATGCAGGAATCAGGGGGAGCCTGTTCTCATGCATGGCATGGTTGTATTGTAGGCTTGGTTAACTCTTAGAATGGAAGAAGTGTGAGAATTAGGGTTATGGTTAGGGTTAGGGATTTGGGTTTAGGAGAGAGTGTTCAAATGAGGGTTAGGGGTTAGGCATTAGGGGTTAGGGTTAGTGTTAGGGTTAGGGGTTGGGGTGAGGGTTGGGTTAGGGGCTAGGGTTAGGTTTAGGGTTGGGGTTAGTGTTAGCGTTCGAGTTAGGGATTAGAGTTAGGGTTAAGGGATAGGATTAGGGTTAAGAGTTTGGCTTAGGGTTCAGGTTAAGGGTTAGGGTTATGGTTAAAGATTAGTGTTAGTTTAAACAGTTACAGTTAGGTTTAGGGTTAAATTTTAGGGTGAGGGCTTTTTAAACTCTGAGAGAGGAAGACGTCTGAGATTAAGATTTAGGGATAGGATTATGGTTAGGATTAGGGATGACGATTAGTGTTAGGGTGAGGGCTTAGGGTTAAGGGTTAGGGATAGAGTTAGAGTTAAGGTTAGTGTTAGTTTTAACGGTTAAAGTTAGGTTTAGGGTTAAGGTTTATTGTCAGGGTTAAGGTCAGGGGTTAGGGTTTCGTACAGGGTAAGAGTTAAGTGTTAGGTTTAGGGTTAAAGATTAGCATTATGGTTAGTGTTAAAGGTTAGTGTGAGGGTAAAAGTTTAGGGTTAAGTTTAAGGGCTAGGGTTAGGGGTTAGTGTTAGGGTTAAGGGGTCTTGTTAGGTTTAGGGTTACAGTTAAGTGTTATGGTTAGTGTTAGGGGTTACGGTTAAGCTTAGGGTTCATGGTTAGTGTAACATTTAGGGGTTAGGGCTAGGGTTAAATGATAGTGTTAGAGTTAAGGCTTAGGCTTTGGGTAAAGGTTTAGGGATAGGTTTACGGGTTAGGGTTAGTGTCAGGGTTAAATGTTAGGGTGAGAGTTAACAGTTATGGTTAGGGTTATTGGTTAGGGGTTGTGTTTATGCTTAGGGCACGTGCCTTGTCTGCACTAGGCGGAGAGGTTAGGGGGCTAGCATATTCGCCGGGAAATCACTCTATCGTATGCTGGGTATTGGCCCCTGGACACAGTGGCAGGGCCTCCTTTCACACATGGCATGGGAGGATTATAGGCTTTCTAAACTCTGAGAAAGAAAAAGTCTGAGAATTAGATTTAGGGTTAGGATTATGGTTAGAATTAGGGATGAAGTTTAGTGTTAAGGTGATGCCTTAGGGTTAGGGGTTAGGTTTAGGGTCAGAGTTAAAGGTCAGTGTTAGGTTTAACAGTTACAGTTAGGTTTAGCGTTAAGGTTTAGTGTTAGGGTTCAGTTTAGGGGATAGGTTTTGGTACAGGTTAAGGTTTAAGTGTTAAGTTTAGAGTTAAAGATTACAATTAGGGTTAGGTTTAAAGGTAAGTGTGAGGATTAACGGTTAGGGTTAAGCATGAGGGTTAGGGATTAGGTTTAGTGTTAAGGGTTTATGTTAGTTTAGGGTTAGAGTTAAGTGTTATGGTTAGGGTTAGGGGTTAGGGTTAGATATAGGGTGCATGGTTAGGGTTACGTTTAGGGGTTAGGGTTACGGGTTAGGTTTAGGGTGAGTGTTTGGTGTTAGTGTTGGGCATTAGGATAAGGGCTTAGGTTTAGGGTTAGCATTTAGGTTTAGTGTTAGGGCTTAGATTTAGCGGTTAGTTTAAGGGCACAGGACCTGTTTAATCTATGGTGAGAAGGGTGCAGAATTGGTCCCCTTGACACCACACCATCGTACCTGGGCCTTGGGCCCAGACCTACATGCAGGACTCAGGCGGAGCCTCTTCTCACTCATGGCATGGCTCTATTGTAGGCTTGGTGAACTCTGAAAATGGAGGAAGTGTGAGAATTAGGGTTATGGTTATGGTTAATTGTTTGGGGTTAGGGGTTAGGGTTCGAGTGTGGTTCAGGGGTTAGAAATTAGGAGTTAGTGTTAGTGTTAGTGTTAGGGTTAGGGGTTAGGGGTTAGTGTTGGTTTAGGGGCTAGGGTTAGATTCAGAGTTAGGGTTAGTGTTAGGGTTAGGGTTAGGGATTATGGTTAGGGTTAGGAATTAGGGTTAGGGTTAGGCTTAAGGGATAGGATTAGGGTAAAGGGTTAAGGCTTAGGGTTAGCATTAGGGATTAGGGTTAGGGTTAAATGTTAGGGTTTTGGTCTGATTTAAGGGTTAGGGTGAGCGTTAACAGTTAGGGTTAAGGTTAATTGTTAGGATTGGGGGTTAGGCTTAAGGATTCGTATTAGGGTTAGGGTATAAGGGTGAGACTTAAGTCTTATGGTTAGGGACAGGGCTTTTGGTTAGGGATAAGGGTTAGGAGTTAGGGTTACTTTTAGGCATAGGGTAGGATTAGGGGTGAGGGTTAGGGTTAGGGTTAGTGTTAGGGTTGTTGGTAGTGTTAAGGTTAGGGTTAGCAGTTTAGAATTAGGGTTAGGGATTAGGTTTTATGGTTATGGCTAAGATTTAGGGTTAGAATTATGGGATAGGCGTTGTTCTCAGTGTAAGTGTTATGCATTAACTTTAGGAGATGCGGTTAAAGTTAGGGTTACAGTGTGGTCTACATGATAAGGTGAGCAGTAGGATCAGGGTTAGGTGTTACGTTCAAGGTTAGGGTTATATGTTAGGCGTACTTTTTATGCTTAGGGCACGGGCCCTGTCTGCACTAGGCGGGAGGATTAGGGGTCTAGGATTGTGGCCGAGAACTTTCTCTATCGTACACTGGGTATGGGTCCCTGGGTTTCATGCAGGACACAGTGGCAGAGCCTCTTTTCACGCATGGCATGGGAGGATTGTAGGCTTTCTAAACTCTGAGAAAGCAAGAAGTCTGAGAATTAGATTTAGGGATAGGATTATGGTTAGTGTTAAGGATAAAGTTTAGCATTAGGGTGAGGGCTTAGGGTTAGGGGTTAGAGTTACGGTCAGGGTTAAAGGTTAGTGTTAGGTTTAATGGTTACAGTTAGCTTTAGGATCAAGTGTTAGGGTTAAGGTTAAGGTTAGGGGTTAGGTTTTGGTACAGGGTAAGGGTTAACTGTTAGGTTTAGGGTTAAAGATTACGATTAGGGTTAGGCTTAAGGGTTAGTGTGAGAGTTAACGGTTAGGGTTAAGGTTAAGTGTTAGGGTTAGTGGTTAAGTTTAGGTTTAAGTGTTCGTGTTAGGTTTAGGGTTAGAGTTAAGTGTTATGGTTAGGGTTTGGGGTTAGGGTTAGGTTTAGGGTTCATCGTTAGGGTTACGTTTAGGCATTAGGGTTATGGGTAAGGATTAGGGTAATGGTTTAATGTTAGTGTTGGGCGTTAGGGTCAGGGCTTAAGTTTAGGGTTAAGGGTTAGTGTTAGAGTTAGCGTTAGGACTTAGATTTAGAGGTTATTTTAAGGGCACAGGACCTGTGTAATCTATGGTGAGAAGTGTGCAGAATGGGTCATCGCCACACCACACCATCGTACCCTAGGCCTTGGGCCCAGACCTACATGCAGGTCTCAGGCAGAGCCTCTTCTCACGCATGGCATGGTTTTATTGTAGGCTTGGCTAACTCTGAGAATGGAGGAAGTGTGAGAATTATGGTTATGATTAGGGTTAGGTGTTTGGGGTTAGGGGTTAGTGTTCGCGTGAGGGTTAGGTGTTAGGGATTAGGGGTTAGGGTTAATGTTAGCATTAGGGGTTAACGGTTAGGGTTGGGTTAGGGACTAGAGATAGATTTAGGGTTGGGGTTAGGGTTAGGGTTAGGGTTAGGGGTTAGGGTTAGGGTTAAGGGATAGGATTAGGGTTAAGGGTTAAGGCTTAGGGTTAGCATTAAGGGATAGGGTTAGGGTTAAGGGTTAGGGTTATGGTCCGAGTTAAGGGTTAGGGTGAGGGTTAACAGTTAGGGTTAGGGTTATAAGTTAGGGATAGTGTTAGGTTTAAGGTCTAGGGTTAGGGTTAGAGGTAGCTTTACTGCTAAGATTAGGTCTCGGCATTAAGGTAAGGGTTAGTGTTAGGGTTAAGGGTTAGGGTTAGGTTTAATTGTTAGGATTAGGATCAGAATTAAGGGTTAGGCTTAGGGTTAGGGGATAGGGTTAGGGTTTAGGGTAAACTTTTAAGGTTATGTTTAGGGATAAGGTTAGGGTTAGCGTTTAAGGTTAGGGTTAGTATTAGGGTTGTTTGTAGGGTTAAGGTAATGTTTAGTGGTTAGAATTAGGGTTAGGGATTAGGGGTTACTGTTATGGCTAGGAGTTAGGGTTAGAATTAAGTGATAGGGGTTGTTCTTAGCATAAGTGTTATGCATTAATGTTAGGATAAGTGGTTAAAGTTAGGTTTACGGTGAGGTTTATGTGTTAAGGTGAGCAATAGGATCAGGGTTAGAATTATGAGTGAGGGGTAGGGTTTTGCTTAGGGTATGGGCCCTGTCTGCCCTAGGAGTGGGATTGAGGGGGATGCGATTGTCACCAGAAACCCACTCTATCGTATGCAGGGTATGGGCCCATGGGTTTCTTGTAGGACACTCTGGCAGAGCCTGATTTCACGCATGGTAAAGGAGGTTTGTAAGCTTTCAAATCTCTAAGAAAGTAAGAAGTCTGAGAATTAGATTTAAGGTTAGGATTATCGTTATGGTTAGGGATGAAGTTTAATCTTAGGGTGAGGGCTTCGGGTAAGGGGATACGGTTAGTTTTAGGGTTAAAAGTTACTGTTAGGTTTAACAGTTACAGTTAGACTTAGGGTTTAGGTTTAGGGTTAGGGTTAAGCTTAGGGGTTATGGTTTGGTACAGGGTTAGGGTTAAGTGTTAGGGTTAGGGTTAAAGATCATGACAAGGGTTAGAGTTAAGGGTTAGTTTGAGTGTTAACAGTAGGGTTAAGGATAACTTTTAGGGTTAGGGGTTAGGATTAGTGTTAGGGCTGAGATTTAGCGGTTAGTTTAAGGGCACAGGACCTGTTTAATCTATGGTGAGAGTGGTGCACAGGGTCGCTGCGACACAACACCACCGTACGCTGGGCCTTGGGCCAAGACCTACATACAGGACTCAGGTGGAGCCTCTTCTCACGCATGACATGGCTGTATTGTAGGCTTGGTTAACTCTGAGAATGGAAGAAGTGTCAGAAATCGGGTTAGGGCTGGCTGTAGGTGTTTTTAACCCCTAACCCTAACACTAACCCCCTAATCCTAACCCTAACACTAACCCCAAGGTTAAATCTAACCTTAACCCCTACGACAACCCTAACCCTAACCCTAACCCCTCTCACTGTAGAATAAACAGGTCCTGTGCCCTTAAACTAACCACTAAATCTAAGCCCTAACATCAACCCTAACCTCTGAACCTAAACCTAAGCCCTGAGCCTAAAGCCCAACACTAACTCTAAACTCTTACCCTAAAGCTAATCCCTAACCCTAATGCTAACCTCTAAACGTAACCCTAACTGTGAACCCTAAACCTAACCCTAACCTCGAGCGCTAACCATAGCACTTAACTCTAACCCTAAACCTAACATGAACCCTTAATCCTAATACTAACCCTAACCCTAACTCTTAACTTTAACCTTGACTGTTAACCCTCACACTAACCTTTAAACCTAACCTTAATCATAATCTTTAACCCTAAACCTAATATTTAACCCTAATCCTGTACCAAACCCTAAACCCTAACCTTAAACCTAACCATAAACCTTAACCCTGAACCTAACTGTAACGGTTAAAACTAAGAGTAACCTGTAACGCTACCCGTAACCCCTAACTCTAAGCCTTCACCCTAATACTAACCTTGATCCTTAACCCGAACCCTAACCCTAACCCTAAATCTAATTCTCAGACTTCTTGCTTTCTTAGAGTTTAGAAAGCCTACAATCCTCCCATGCCATGCGTGAAAGGAGGCTCTTCCACTGTGTCCTGAATGAACCGCTGGGGCCCATAACCAGAGTACGATAGAGTGGGTTCCTGGTGACAATCCCAGCCCCCTAAGCCCCCCCCCCGCCTAATGCAGACAAGGCCCGTGCCCTAAGCATAAACTCTACACCTCACCCAAAACTCTAACCGTGAAAATAACATTTAACCCTGATTCTATTGCTCACCTTAGAATGTAAACCTCACTGTAACCTGAACTTTAACCTCTTATCCTAACGTTAATGCATAACACTTACCCTGAGATTAACCCCTATCCCATAATTCTAACCCTATCTCCTAGTCATAACTGTGACAACTAATCCCTAACCCTAATTCTAAACCACTAACACTAACTGTTACCCTACGTAGTTACTGTTACGGTAACCTACTGTTACCCTAACACTGAACCTAACCCTTACTGCTAACGCCAAAGCTATGGCTAAAAATAATGCTAACCCTTGACCCTTTACCCTAACTCCTAACCCTAACCCTAACCCTAACCCAACCTTAGCTCTTAACCCTAACCCTAAACCTTACCCTGACGCCTAGACCTAACACTAACACTAAACTAACACCTAACCCTAATCATAACCCCTAAAGCTAACCCTAACCCTGAACCCTAAACCTAACTCTAACACTTAATACTAACTATATCCCTAACCCCTAACCCCAACCCTAACCCTAACCGTTAACCCTCACCCTAACCCTTAAACCGGACCCTAACACTAAATCTTAACCCTAAAGCTACGCCCAACCCTTAACCATAATCCTATCCCTTAACCCTAAACCTAACCCCTAACCCTAAACCTAACACTAACCCCAATCCTAATTCTAACCATAGCCCTTAATACATCACTAGGCCTAACCCCTAACCCTAACCCTAACCCCTAATGCTAACCCTAACACTGAACCCTAAACCTCACCCTATCCCTAACCCTTAAACATAACTCTATCCCTAACCAATAATCCTAAGCCTAATCTTTAACCCTCACCCTAGAGCTTAACTCAAACCGTAACCCTAAGCCTAAACCCCAACCCTAACACTTAACACAAACCCTAAGCCTAAACACTTAACGCCAATCCTATCCTTTAACCCTAACACTAACCCTGATGCCTAATCCTAACCCTAACACTAACCCCAACCATAAATCTAACCCTAGCCCCTAACGCAAAACTAACCCCTAACCCTAACACTAACCCTAAATCCTAGTCCCTAACCACTAAACCTCACTTGAACCCTAACCCCTAACACCAAACCCTTAACCCTAACCATAACCCTATTTCTCACACTACTTCCATTCTCAGAGTTAACCAAGCCTAAAATACAACCATGCAATGCGTGAGTAGAGTTTCCGCATGAGTCCTGCAAGTAGGTCTGGGCCAAAGGCCCAGGATCCGATGGTGTAGTGTCGCATGGAAACATTCTGCACCCTTCTCACCATAGATTACACAGGTCCTGTACCCTTAAACTAACCGCCAAATCAAAGCCCAAACACTGACCCTAACCCCTAACCCTACCTAAGCCCTGACCCTAATGCCCAACACTAACACTAAACGCTTACCCTAAACCTAACCCCTAAATGTAACCTTAACCATGAACCCTAAACCTAACCCAAACCCCTAACCCTAACCATAACACTTAACTCTAACCCTAAACCTAACATGAACACTTAACCCTAACCCTAACCCATAAACCTAACACTTAACCTTAACCCTAACCGTTAACCCTCACACTAAACCTTAACCCTAACCCTAATCCTAATCTTTGAGCCTAAACCTAGCACTTAACCCTTACCCTGTACCAAAACCTAACCCCTAATCTTAACCCTAAGCTTAAACCTTAAAGCTTAACCCTAAACCTAACTGTAACTGTTAAACCTAACACTAACCTTTAACCCTGACCCTAACTGAAACCCCTAACCCTAAGCCCTCACCATAACAGTAACCTATATTGCTAACCCTAACCCTAATCCTAGCCCTAAATTTAATTCTCAGACTTCTTGCTTTCTCAGAGTTTACAAAGCCTACAATCCTCCCATGCCATGTGTAGAAGGAGGCTTGGCCACTGTGTCCGGCATGAAACCAAGGGGCCCATACCCAGTGTATGATAGAGTGGCTTCCGGCATCTATCCCAGCCCTCTAAGCCCCCTCCTAGAGCAGAGAGGGCTCGTGATATAAGCATAAACACTACCCCTCACCCATAACCCTAACCCTGAACATCACAGCTCACCCTGATACTATTGCTCACCTTAACACATCAACCTCACCATAACTCTAACTTGAACCTGTTATCCTAACGTTAATGCATAAGACTTACCCTAAGAACAACCCCTATCCCTTAATTCTAACCCTAACTCCTAGCCACAATTGTAACACCTAATCCCTAAGGCTAATTCAAAACTGCTAAACATTACCTTATCCCTACAAACTAACCCTAACCCTAACCGCTAACCCTAACCGTACACCTAAAAATAACCGTAACACTTGACACTTAACCCTAACCCTTAACCCTGATCCTAATCCTAACAATTAAACCTAACCCTAACTCTTAAGCCTAACACTAACACGTACCCTAATGCCTAGACCTAACCCTAAGAGTAAACGTAACCCCTAACCCTAACCCTAATCCCTAATGCTAACCCTAACACTGAACCCTAATCCTAAGCCTTAAACCTAACTCTATCCTTAACCCATAACCCTAGCCCTAACCGTTAACCCCACACTAACCCTCAACTCGAACTGTAACCCTAACCCTTAAAACTAAACCTAACACTTAACGCTAACCCTAAGCCTTAACGCTTAACCCTTATCCTATCCCTTAACCCTAACTCTAACCCATAACGCTAACCCTAACCCCACTCTAAATCTAACCCTAGCCCCTAACCCAACCCTAACCCCTAAGCCCTAACCCTATCACTAAACCCAACACCTACTCCCTAACCCCTAATCCTCACTCGAAGCTTAAGCCCTAACCCTAAGCCCTCTCCCTGACTAATCTTCATCCCTAACCCTAACCATAATCCTAACCCTAAATCTAATTCTCAGACTTCTTGCTATCTCAGAGTTTTAAAAGCCTACAATTCTCCAAAGCCATGCGTGAAAGCTGGCTCTGCCACAGTGTCCTGCATGAAACCCAGGAGCCCATACTCTGTGCACAATAGAGTGGGTTCCCGGGGACAATCACAGCCCCCTAACTCCCCCTGCTAGTGCTGACAGGGCCCATGCCCTAAGCAAAAACCCTGCACCTCACCCATAACCCTAACCCTGAACATAACACCTAACCCTGATGTTATTGTTCACCTTAACACGTAAACCTCACTGTAACCCTAACTTTAACCCCTATCCTAATGTTATTGCATAACACTTACCCTAAGAACAAACCCTATCCCTTAATTCTAAGCCTAACTCCTAGCATAACCGTAACACTTAATCCCTAACCTTAATTCTAAACTGCTAAACATTACCTTCACCCTACAAACAACCCTAACACTAACCCTAACTCTAACCGCTAACCCTAACCCTAACCATTACCCTGATCATAATCCTAACAATTAAACCTAACCCTAATTCTTAACCCTAACACGAACCATTACCATAATGCCTAGACCTAACCCTAACTGTAACCCTAACCCCTAACCCTAACCCTAACCGCTAATGCTAACCCTAACCCCGAACCCTAAACCTAACCCTAACTCTATCCCTTAAACCTATTACTATCCCTAAACCATTACCCTAATCGCAACTGTTAACCCTCACTCTCACCCTTAACTTGGACCGAAACCCTAACCCTTAACCCTAACCTTAACCCTTACTGCTAATCTTAAGCCTTCACCCTTTACCTTAATCCTATCTTGTAAGCCTAACCCTAACGCTGACCCCTAACCCACCTGAACATTAACCCTAAACCTAAATCTAACGCTAGCCCCTTACAAAAACCTAACACCTAACCCCTGACACACTAATCCTAACTTCTAATTCCTAACCACTAAACTTCACTCAAACCCAAACCTCTAACCCCAAACACATAACCCTAACCATAACCCTAATTCTCACACTTCCTTCGTTCTCAGAGTTGACCAAGCCTACAATAGAGCCATGCCACGAGTGAGAAGAGGCTCTGCCTGAGTCCTGCATGTAGGTCTGGGCCCAAGGCCCAAGTACGATGGTGTGGTGTTGAGGCGACCCAGTCTGCACCCTTCCCACCATAGATTAAACAGAGCATGTGCCCTTAAACTAACCACTAAATCTAAGCCCTAACACTAAACCTAAATCCTAACCCTAAACCTCGGCCCTTATCCTAACGCCCAACAGTAACACTAAACACTCGCCCTAAACTTAACCCATAACCCGAACCCCTAAATGTAACCCTAACCATGAACCCTAAACCTAACCCTAACCTCTAGCCATAACCATAACACTTAACTCTAAACCTAAATGTTACACGAAGCCTTATTCCTAACCCTAAGCCCAACCCTAACCCTTAATCTTGAACCTTACCATTAACCCTCACACTAACCCTTAACCCTAACCCTAATCCTAATCTTTAACCATAAAGCTAACACTGAAGCCTAACCCTGGGCCAAACGATAAAACCAAACCTTAACCCTAACCCTGAAACTTAACCATAACCGTAACTGTAACTGTTAAAAATAACACAAACCTTAAACCCTAACCCCTAACCCTAAGAGCCCACCCTAACACTAATCTTCCTCGCTAAACATTACCATAATCCTACCCCTAAATCTAATTGTCAGACTTCTTGCTTTCTCAGAGTTTAGAAAGCCTAAAATCCTCCCATGCCATGAGTAAAAGGGGGCTCTACCACTGTGTCCTGCATGAAACCCAGGAGCCCATATCCAGCGTACGATAGAGTGGGTTCCCGGGGACAATCCCATCCCCCTAACCCCAGCCCCCCGCCCAGTGCAGACAGGGCCTGTACGCTAAGTATAAACACTACCCCTAACAGATAACCCTCACCCTGAATATAACACCTGACCCTGATCCTATTGCTCACCTTAAAACATAAACCTCCCCGTAACCCTAACTTATCCCCTTATCTTAACCTTAATGCATAACACCCTGAGAAGAAGCCCCATCCCATAATTCTAATCCTAATCCCCAGCCATAACCATAAGACCTCATCCCTAATTCTAAAATGCCAACCCTAAACTTCACCCTAAAAACAACCCTAACCCTAACCCTAACCTCTAACCCTAAGCCCTCACCCTATCACTAATCTTCATCCCTAAACCGTACCGTAATCCTAACCCGAAATCTAATTCTCAGACTTCTTGCTTTCTCAGAGTTTTGAAAGCCTACAATCCTACTAAGCCATGCATGAAAGCCCGCTCTGCCACAGTGTCCTGCAAGAAACCCAGAGGCCCATACACAGCGTACGATAGAGTGGGTTCCCAGCGACCACAACCGACCCCTAACTTCGATTCCTAGGGCATACAGGGCCCATGCCCTAAGCATAAACACTACCCCTCACCCATAACCCTAACCCAGAACATAACACCTAACCCTGATCCTACTGCTCACCTTAACACGTAAACCTCACCGTAACCCTAATTTTAACCCCATATCGTAACGTTAATGCATGACACCCTGAGAACAAGCCCTATACTGTAATTCTAACCCTAACTCCTAGCCATAACCATAACACCTAATCTCTAATTCTGAAACACCAACCCTAACCTTAACCCTACCAACAACACTAACACTAACCCTAACCCCTTACCCTAACCCTACGCCTAAAAATAACCGTAACCGTTGATCCTTAGTCATAACCCCTAACCTTAACCCTAACCCTTAACCCTAATCCCAATCCTAACCATTAAACATAACCCCAACTCTTAACCCTAACTCTAACCTTTACCTTAATGCCTAGAGTTCTAACCCCAACACTGACCTACAGTTAGAAGTAACACAAACCCATAATGCTAACCTTAAACCTGAACAATAAACCTAATCCTTAACCATAACATCCTAACCCTAACCCTAACCCTTAACCCTGACCCTAACCCTAAACCTTAACCCTAACCCTGAACCCTAACCCTAAGCCTACCCTTAACCCTAACCCTATCCATTAACCCTAACCGCTAACGTTAACACTAACCCCAACCCTAAACCTACCCCTGGCCCCCTAACCCAGAATTAACACCGAACCCGTAACACTAACTCTACCCCTAACCACTAGCACCTAACCATGACTCGAAACCTAACCCCTAACTCGAAACCCCTAACCCCAACCCTAACCTTAATTCTCACACTACTTCCATTCCCGAGTGAAGCAAGCCTACAATACAGCAATGCCATGTGTGAGATGAGGCTCCGCCTGAGTCCTGCATGTAGGTCTTGTCCCAGGGCCCAGGGAATGATGTTGTGCTTTCGTGGTGACTCCGACCGCACCCCTCTCACCGTAGATTAACCAGGTCCTGTGCCCTTAAACTGACCGCTAAATCTAAGCCCTACCACCAACCCTAAACCCTGACCCTGAACCTAAGCCCCGAGCCTAAAGCCCAACACTAACTCTAAACACTTACCCTAAACCTAATCCCTAACCCTAATGCTAACCCCTAAACGTAACCCTAACCGTGGACAGTAAACCTAACCCTAACCTCTAACACAAACCCTAACACATAACTCTAACCCTAAAACTAACCCTAACCCTTAACCCTAAACCTAAACCCTAACCCTAACCCTTAACCTTAATCTTAACCGTTAACTCTCATGCTAACCTTTAATCCTAACCCTAATCCTAATCTTCAACCCTAAACCGAACACAACCCTAACCCTGTACCAAAACCTAACCCCTCATCTTAACCCTATCCGCAAACCTCAACCCCAAAACGAACTGTAACCGTTAAACCTAACAGTAACCTTAAACCGTAACCCTAATCTGTAACCCTATCCCCTCACCATAACACTACACTTCATCCTGAACCCTAACCATAATCCTAACCCTAAATCTAATTCTCAGACTTCTTGCTTTCTTAGAGTTTAGAAAGCCTGCAATCCTCCCGTTCCATGTGTGAAAGGAGGCTCTACCACTGTGTCCTGCATGAAATCCACGGGCCCATACCCAGAGTCCGATACAGTGGGTTCCCGGTGACAATCCCAGCCCCCTAACCTCCCCCCAGCTTAATGCCGACAGGGCCCGTGCGCTAAGCATAAATGATACCTTTAACAGATAACCCTAACCCTGAACATGGCACCTAACCCTGTTCCTATTTCTCCCCTTAACACGTAAACCTCACCGTGAGCCTAACTTTAACCTCTTAACGTAACGTTAATGCATAACCCATTCCCTGAGAACATCCCCTATCCCATAATTCTAACCCTATCTCCTAGTCATAACTGTAACACCTAATCCCTAACCCTAATTCTCCACCGCTAAGCCTAACCGTAACGCTGCCTACAACCCTAACACTGAGGGGAACCCTTAGTTCTAACCCCAACGCTATGCCTAACAAAAGCCCTAACCCTTCACCCTTCACCCTAACCCCTAAGCATTACCCTAAGCTTTAACCGTAATCCTAATCCTAACCATTAAACCTAACCCTAGCTCTTAAAGCTAGCCCTAAACCTTACCCTCACGACTAGACCTAACCCTGACACTAACTTAACACCTAACCCTAACCATAACCCCTAAAGCTAACCCTAACCTGAACCCTAAACCTAACCCTAACACTGAACCTTCACTATATCCCTAACCCCTAAGCCTAATCCTAACTGTTAACCCTCACCCTAACACTTAAACTGGACCATAACACTAAACATTAACCCTAACACTAAACTTTAACCCTAACCATAAGCCCAACACTTAACCCTAATCCTATCCCCTAACCCTAAGCCCTAACCCTAAACCTAACCCTAACCCCAACCCTAACCCTTAATCTTGACCCTTACCATTAACCCTCACACTAACCCTAATCCTAATCTTTAACCATAAAGCTAACACTGAAGCCTAACCCTGTGCCAAACGCTAAACCCAAACCTTAACCTTAACCCTGAAACTTAACCATAAACCTAACTGTAACTGTTACACCTAACACTAACCTCTAACCCTAACCCCTAACCCTATGACCCCACCTTAACACTAACCCTAACCCTAAACATTATCATAATCCTACCCCTAAATCTAATTCTCGGACTTCTTGCTTTCTTAGAGTTTAGAAAGCCTAAAATCCTCCCATGCCATGAGTAAAAGGGGGCTCTGCAGCTCTCTCTTGCATGAAACCAGGAGCCCATACCTAGCGTATGATAGAGTGGGTTCCCGGGGACAATCCCATCCCCCTAACCCCAGCCCCCCGCCCAGTGCAGACAGGGCCTGTACGCTAAGTATAAACACTACCCCTAACAGATAACCCTCACCCTGAACATAGCACCTCACCCTGATCCTATTGCTCACCTTAAAACATAAACCTCCCCGTAACCCTAACTTATCCCCTTATCTGAACCTTAATGCATAACACCCTGAGAAGAAGCCCTATCCCATAATTCTAATCCTAACCCCTAGCCATAACCGTAACACCTCATCCCTAATTCTAAAATGCCAACCCTAACCTTCACCCTGCCAACAACCCTAACCCTAACCCTAACCCCTAACCCTAAGCCCTCACCCTATCAATAATCTTCATCCCTAAACCGTACCGTAATCCTAACCCTAAATCTAATTCTCAGACTTGCTTTCTCAGAGTTTTGAAAGCCTACAATCCTACTAAGCCATGCATGAAAGCCCGCTCTGCCACAGTGTCCTGCATGAAACCCAGAGGCCCATACACTGCGTACGATAGAGTGGGCTCCCAGCGACCATCACAGACCCCTAACTTCGCCTCCTAGTGCATACAGGGCCCGTGCCCTAAGCATAAACCCTACCCCACACCCATAACCCTAACCCAGAACATAACACCTAACCCTGATCCTACTGCTCACCTTAACACGTAAACCTCACCCTAACCCTAACATAACCCTTTATCTTAACGATAATGCATGACACCCTGAGAACAAGCCCTATACCGTAATTCTAACCCTAACTCCTAGCCATAACCATAACACCTAATCCCTAATTCTGAAACGCCAACCCTAACCTTAACCCTACCAACAACACTAACACTAACCCTAAAACCCTTACCCTAACCCTACGCCTAAAAATAACCCTAACCATTGATCCTTAGTCATAACCCCTAAAGCTTAACCGTAACCCTTAACGCTAATCCCAATCCTAACCATTAAACATAACCCTACTTAACCCTAACCCTAACCTATACGCTAATGCCTAGAGATCTAACCCCAACACTGACCTACAGTTAACACTAACCCTAACCCCTAATCCTAACCTTAAACCTGAACCATAAACCTAACCCTGAACCCTAACCCTATTCCTAACCCTCTAACTCTAACCCTAACTGTTAAGCCTCACCCTAACCCTTAACCCTGACTCTAACCCTAAACCTTAACCCTAACCCTGAACCCTAACCCTAAGCCTAACCCTTAACCCTAACCCTATCCCTTAACCCTAACCCCTAACCCTAACGCTAACCCCAACCCTAAACCTAACCCTGGCCGCCAACCCAGACTTAACACCTAACCCCTAACACTAACTCTGAACCTAACCACTAATCCCTAGCACCTGACCCTGACTCGAAACCTAACCCCTAACTCGAAACCCCTAACCCCAAACCTAACCCTAATTCTCACACTACTTCCATTCCCAGAGTGAAGCAAGCCTACAATACAGCCATGCCATGTGTGAGATGAGGCTCTGCCTGAGTCCTGCATGTAGGTTTTGTCCCAAGGCCCAGGGAATGATGTTGTGCTTTTGTGGTGACTCCGACCACACCCCTCTCACCGTAGATTAACCAGGTCCTGTGCCCTTAAACTGACCGCTAAATCTAAGCCCTACCACCAACCCTAACCGCTGACCCTGAACCTAAGCCCCGAGCCTAAAGCCCAACACTAACTCTAAACACTTACCCTAAACCTAATCCCTAACCCTAATGCTAACCCCTAAACGTAACTCTAACCACGAACAGTAAACCTAACCCTAACCTCTAACACAAACCCTAACACATAACTCTAACCCTAAAACTAACCCTAACCCTTAACCCTAAACCTAAACCCTAACCCTAACCCTTAACCTTAATCTTAACCGTTAACTCTCATGCTAACCTTTAATCCTAACCCTAATCCTAATCTTCAACCCTAAACCGAACACAACCCTAACCCTGTACCAAACCCTGACCCCTCATCTTAACCCTATCCGCAAACCTCAAACCCAAAGCGAACTATAACCGTTAAACCTAACAGTAACCTTAAACCGTAACCCTAATCTGTAACCCTATCCCCTCACCATAACACTACACTTCATCCTGAACCCTAACCATAATCCTAACCCTAAATCTAATTCTCAGACTTCTTGCTTTCTTAGAGTTTAGAAAGCCTGCAATCCTCCCGTTCCATGTGTGAAAGGAGGCTCTACCACTGTGTCCTGCATGAAATCCACGGGCGCATACCCAGAGTCTGATACAGTGGGTTCCCGGTGACAATCCCAGCCCCCTAACCTCCCCCCAGCCTAATGCCGAGAGGGCCCGTGCGCTAAGCATAAATGATACCTTTAACAGATAACCCTAACCCTGAACATGGCACCTAACCCTGTTCCTATTTCTCCCCTTAACACGTAAACCTCACCGTGAGCCTAACTTTAACCTTTTAACGTAACGTTAATGCATAACCCATTCCCTGAGAACATCCCCTATCCCATAATTCTAACCCTATCTCCTAGTCATAACTGTAACACCTAATCCCTAACCCTAATTCTCCACCGCTAAACCTAACCGTAACGCTGCCTACAACCCTAACACTGACAGGAACCCTTAGTTCTAACCCCAACGCTATGCCTAACAAAAGCCCTAACCCTTCACCCTTCACCCTAACCCCTGAGCATTACCCTAACCTTTAACCGTAATCCTAATCCTAACCATTAAACCTAACCCTAGCTCTTAAAGCTAACCCTAAACCTTACCCTCACGACTAGACCTAACCCTGACACTAACATAACACCTAACACTAACCATAACCCCTAAAGCTAACCCTAACCCTGAACCCTAAACCTAACCCTAACACTGAACCTTCACTATATCCCTAACCCCTAAGCCTAATCCTAACTGTTAACCCTCACCCTAACACTTAAACTGGACCATAACACTAAACATTAACCCTAACACTAAACTTTAACCCTAACCATAAGCCCAACACTTAACCCTAATCCTATCCCCTAACCCTAAGCCCTAACCCTAAACCTAACCCTAACCCCAACCCTAACCCTTAATCTTGACCCTTACCATTAACCCTCACACTAACCCTAATCCTAATCTTTAACCATAAAGCTAACACTGAAGCCTAACCCTGTGCCAAACGCTAAACCCAAACCTTAACCCTAACCCTGAAACTTAACCATAAACCTAACTGTAACTGTTACACCTAACACTAACCTCTAACCCTAACCCCTAACCCTAAGACCCCACCTTAACACTAACCCTAACCCTAAACATTATCATAATCCTACCCCTAAATCTAATTCTCGGACTTCTTGCTTTCTTAGAGTTTAGAAAGCCTAAAATCCTCCCATGCCATGAGTAAAAGGGGGCTCTGCAGCTCTCTCTTGCATGAAACCAGGAGCCCATACCTAGCGTATGATAGAGTGGGTTCCCGGGGACAATCCCATCCCCCTAACCCCAGCCCCCCGCCCAGTGCAGACAGGGCCTGTACGCTAAGTATAAACACTACCCCTAACAGATAACTCTCACCCTGAACATAGCACCTCACCCTGATCCTATTGCTCACCTTAAAACATAAACCTCCCCGTAACCCTAACTTATCCCCTTATCTTAACCTTAATGCATAACACCCTGAGAAGAAGCCCTATCCCATAATTCTAATCCTAACCCCTAGCCATAACCGTAACACCTCATCCCTAATTCTAAAATGCCAACCCTAACCTTCACCCTACCAACAACCCTAACCCTAACCCTAACCCCTAACCCTAAGCCCTCACCCTATCGCTAATCTTCATCCCTAAACCGTACCGTAATCCTAATCCTAAATCTAATTCTCAGACTTGCTTTCTCAGAGTTTTGAAAGCCTACAATCCTACTAAGCCATGCATGAAAGCCCGCTCTGCCACAGTGTCCTGCATGAAACCCAGAGGCCCATACACTGCGTACGATAGAGTGGGCTCCCAGCGACCATCACAGACCCCTAACTTCGCCTCCTAGTGCATACAGGGCCCGTGCCCTAAGCATAAACCCTACCCCACACCCATAACCCTAACCCAGAACATAACACCTAACCCTGATCCTACTGCTCACCTTAACACGTAAACCTCACCCTAACCCTAACTTAACCCCTTATCTTAACGATAATGCATGACACCCTGAGAACAAGCCCTATACCGTAATTCTAACCCTAACTCCTAG